>NC_060885.1:21961131-22223631 GCF_014805685.1 Silurus meridionalis
AATGACGAGACAAAAATGTGAACTTTTTGGAAGGTGTGTGTCCCATTACGTCTGGCATAAAGATAACACCGCATTTCAGAAAAAGAACATCATACTAACAGTAAAATATGGTGGTGGTCATTTTATGATGTTAAAATGTATGCTTTTGCTTGAGATAACGTATGCAGGCAGTGCAGCTGTGGCTGCAGTGAAAGGAGATTTGTTGAATTATAAATCATTTGCATACTTCGGGACCATCCTTTAGCTTTTCCGTGGTCTCTTAGACTGATATGTGCTTTAGCCAATCAGCAACGAGCAAATTATGTTCTGTAAGGAGTAAAAATGTGCTTTTTACAGAAGAACCTCACTAGTTTACTATGTTTGTTCAGCTCCACTTTCAAAGCCTTTTCTCTTCTCTATTAATTAGTCCCTCGTGTCCTCTCAGCTCGAATAATCATTCCCGTTTTTACATTTCTCTGGAATGGGTCTCAGTTCCTGTCATTAGGATCGCTAGATGAAAGACCTACTTAGCTGAAGATCTATCCAAGGAATAAGAGCGCTGCAGTTTAGGTGCATTAGCAACCACCTACATGCATATTTCTCAATTGGTAACGATGCTGTATTATGTTCTTGGTACTGCATATGCCGCATATGTTATAAGACAGGAGACAGTGGAGGGTCCCGTCAGTCTGTGAATCAGTTTGTGATTCTGTTTCACCTGCTCTTACTGTAATTAAAAAAAAAGCTGTAAGTGCTGCACTGCTGTTTTAGCACATAACGTGTGCTAAACCTTTTGTGTGTGTGTGCCTGTCTGTGCACTCTCGTCAGCTTAGGTTGCATGCTGCTCTGTCTCTTTGGCTTTTTTGTTAAGAGCTGCGTCACATTGAAGCAGGCCTGCAGCAGAAGAGAAAGGCTGAATAGGGAGGCCACCTTCCCTCCAGCTCACTGCCTTAAAGTGACCTTTCCTATTGAACACTTTCACTCTCATTGACGTTAACAGCATGGGAAAGAGCATGATGTAGTACTGACTTCCCTGATTTTAACGCTAAAGTGATATGATCCCAGCTGGATTGTCCTAATTGCCTAGGTTTATGTTACAGTACTAACAGCTGGTCTGATATTTCGGAACGTTGAGTATATAGAATGAAAAGCAGGAATGCATTAACCAGGGGGAAGCAATTTATTAGAGTTACATTTAATGATTTGTGCTTTTGCCTCATTATGTGGACAAATAAATACAAATGAATAAATATGTGATAATATGGGTTTCAGTTCTATATTTGAGAAGCAATAGAAGAGTTTTAGCAATGGGAGATAAAGAAGTGTAAATATTATAAGCGTAATAATTTTTTATTGACTATGATATACCTAAGTAATTACTGTGCCTCCATAGAGTAGATTCACTAGACAACCTTACTAAAACTGTTCACAAAACTGATGTTATTCAAGTTGTCAAGTGGTTGTTTTTTTAATTGACACATGATCAGTGGTGATGAGGGCATATGTGCTCATAAGTGTTCTCTCAACTCTAAACCAAGCTTTGGAAATAAAAATTGTATTGTTATATTTGCGTATGGGTTCACGTTTCAATTCTTATATGTGTGAATGCTTATTAGGGATGATTTATTTGTACTTTCAGGTATGCTTTTATAAGAATGCGTAAGCATCTGTGTGATGGAGGGCTTTAGGACCCAGCCCTGGTTCTTTGACTGTCTCATAGAAAACACAGACACTAGCGCAGTAGCATTGCTCTCCACACACACACACATCAGCACCAGATACACACTATGCATCCATATGCACTGTTCATCCTAATAGACCAGACCTCTTAGACGGCTCGCATTCTCACACACACTCATTCAGATTTCAAGGCTTCATGTGCCAATCCTCTGCTCATCAGTGAGCATCAGTGCTGGCCTTCTACTGGATAAGGCTCATTTCTGCTGGACCTAGAGGAGACAGCAAGTTTGATCCAATCATGATACAGATGGAGAGAGAGGACAGAGTGGTGTGTGATGGAAAACAGGAGAAGTAGGGAGTGTGACAGAGGAAAACGGAAAGGTTGAGACCATATTGCTGTCTTGGGAAGGGCAGGGAGTCTTAAGCAACACTGGAGCGGCATGTCTCAAATGAAGAGGTACACTTACAATAGGGTGAGTGACAAGCAGGTAAATTAACAAGAATACTATTTCCTATTCACATTCACTGTGCACCATAGAAAGCACACAATGCTTTATGCTATGTCAAAAGATATGTGGATAGTGATGTCTCCATGTGGCTTTGTGATCAGGAGAAGCATGACATCATAATAGGTAATATAGCATGACCGGAAGTGTATTGAAATGACCCATGATGATGTCACTCAGTTATACTCTTTTTTTTTTTTTTTTTTAGCCTAGTGTTAAATGAGCTCTCATTGAATTCAGCATTCAGTTTGAATTTGTGTTTTTGTTTGTTTACCAGTCATATGTTTCATTTATAGCTTTCATCATAATTTTTTAACAGTGTACAAAAATATTTGAGATCATGCACATATTACATTTTGTAATACAAATATATATTGAGCAAATTCAGAATTTAAATCATGCATAATTTCTAAGTTTTTAATTGCATTTTCTTTCCCCCTTCAAAAAAATTTGTATTTTCCAAAGATTGCATGCAGACAATTGAATGTCATTTCACCAACTCAATATAACATAATAGATTTACAGAGGAATAAAGAATTGTAAGTGGATGATGAAAGGAATAGAATTGTGGGGGGTTGGTGGGAAACCGGTGGTGTGTGTGTGGGGGGATTGTACTAAGATTGTATTTCATTAGGGTTGTTGATTACAGTACATATTGTAGCTTTATAGGATAAAAGAGCACACACACACTTGCATTATGTTTATCTATGCCACAGAAGGGTAAATATTTTTGCTCCCAGTGTTGCCTGTTCCACACTGTATACCACTATTTTATCCCCTGATAGAGACACCTACAAACACATGCACAATGTTTACTTATATGAATCATGTATGAAACAGCACTGCGTTATACTGTGATTAATTATATAGAAGGTCCAGTAAAAGCAGCGTCTTGCTTAGCCATTAAAACAGTTCACACTTTCTCTCTCCTTTTAGTCATCTCCCATATTTGCTGAGTCACTATCATAACTCCTGGAGATTATAGTTTAAAAATCTTCCTGTCTCTGTAGAGGAACTGTTCTTAAGTTCTCAGTGCTATGACCTTTGCATGTTCTTATACGATTTTATAAAAGAAATGTCATTAACCTCGCTCTTGGTTTTATTGTTATATATGATCATATCCACTGATAAGCCAAAATAGCCATATTTTGTGTAGGCCCCCCCTTGTGTCATCAAACATCCCTCTAGCCGTCCATATAATGTAGAAATATGTGATTTACCAGGCCACTTTGTATTGCTTAATAAGCTAGTCCTGATGCTCACATGTCCTTTGTGGGAGCTTTGAATAGTGGACAGGGGTCAGCAGTTTGAGGCTATGCAGCTCCATATACAGCAAGCTGTACTGCATTGTGTGTTCTGAAACCTTTTCATCATAGCGATCTTTAACGTTTTTCAGCAATGGTATGCTGTAGTAGCTTTTCTGTAGGATCAAACCAGATGTGTTAGTCTTCACTTTCAATGTGCATCAGTGACCCTTGGGTGCCTTTTCGTTTCTTTCGAACATTTTTGCTCGGTAATAACCACTGCATACCCCACAAGACCTGCTGTTTTGGATATGCTCTGGCTCAGTCGACTAGCCATCACAATACAGCCTTTGTCAAAATTACTCAGATCCTTATGCCTGCCCATTTTTCCTGATTTCAACACATCAACTTGAGACCTGATTCTTCACTTGGTGCCATTGGATGGTGCAATTGAAAAGAGACAATCAGATTTATTCACTTTAAATGTTGAGGCTTATTGGTGTCTATTAGTATTTTTTCTGCTTGCGAATGCATAAATATCTATTGATTACAAGCTATAATATAGTGAGATTATAATTCAGGCATTGCACTATGAGACTTAAAACCTTGTAGGATAAACGTTGTATTTGATAATGTCTTTTTTGCTCTTGCTCTTGGCACAACAAAAAAAGATCACTTGACTGAACAGAAAATGTATATGGAGCATGTCTCTAAAGAACTGCATCCTTGTTAGTTGCAACGCTGTGCTATAAAATGAATGCAGATATTTTGGGCTACTTTCTAGAAGATGTGTGTAGGAGGAGTTGTAGGATTTGTTCTGTCTAAAAAAAACAACAACAAAGAGAACGTGTTACTAATGATTTTTACCTTTTACTAATCATTTTCAAATATAATCTAGCTTCACTCTGTCATACCTGTTATATATTAAATGCATTTTGGATTGCTTAAGTAATGTGATTGAGTTTATTTACAGATTCAGGCACCTCCTCCTATCCTGTCTTCAAATGCCTTCATTTGTCTCTCTTTTTCCGTCCTTGCCTGTCTCTTAGACCACTAGCAGTGGCAGCAACAGGATGAGTTCAGATGGAGGAGGACGTCCAGTAAAGGTGGGCTCTGTGGTGGAGGTCATTGGAAAGGGTCATCGTGGTACTGTGGCCTACATTGGCAATACACTATTTGCCTCTGGGAAGTGGGTGGGAGTCATCCTGGAGGAGGCCAGAGGCAAGAACGATGGCACTGTGCAAGGCAAGCGCTACTTCACCTGCCTTGAGAACCATGGGATATTTGTGCGGCAGTCACAGGTAAACACTTTGTTTATATTACTGATGTTTAACCATTGTGTGTTGTAAGAATGAGTTTTACATCGAAGAACTACGTTCCCTATCATCTTATTCTAATGTAGATCCAGTTGGTAGAGGATGGGGCAGATACAACATCGCCTGACACTCCTGAACCTGCCACATCTAAAGTGCTTAAGCGAGGTGAGCAATATGATGCAGTGGAAAAAATATAATGCTATCCAAATGAATATGGTACAGATAGCTTTTATTTCTGTGGTTCAAACAGCAAATTTTTATTAAGTGCCTTCAGACTTCTAAAGCATGGCCCTTTCACAACCAGGCCTTTGTAATGTAAAAAATAAAAATTTAAATAAAACCATTTTCTTTTACTGTTCTGTCTCCAGAAAGATGCAGCTCTACCTCTGCCATGTTAATCTATATTCTATGTTAGGACACGCCTCATTCTCATTAGTGTTGTGATAATTCATATTCATGTAGCAGCAGTGGTGCTGAAAGAACACACTTGAGAAACAATTAAACGAGGAGGAAATCAGTCTACATACACTATCAAATATTGGTCACAAATTCTTAGTCATTTTCTAAATCATAAAAGTGTAGCGCATCTACTAGTGATTATATATAAATAGTTTTTTTACAGATGCAAATATGTTTAAAAATGATGCATCGCGATACAAATGCTATCTTGTATCCAATGCACACTTTTTAAAAATCAAATCATTAACCTTATGCTGATGCGAATCTGTGAATCTTACCATGTCTAATGTACAGAGTTGGACTATAGATTTTTTTAGTTGTAATATATTTTATTTATATAATCTCCTCTTTTTTTTGTATTTTTCTTTGCCTTGACTACAGAGATTCTGGAAGCTCCGAAGTCTAATAAAGTGGTGAGTGCAGGTCTATATGTGAGTATGCTTTACAGTCCCATATGTCTGAGGTTTGAGTTTGAGTTTGAGTTCAAAAGAACATTATTGGTGTACTAACAAACAGACGACAACAGAGAAAACAATAGCGAAAGCAATAGCAGTTGATGATCATTGTGAGAGAATTAAAGAGAAATTTCAGAAAATAATCAGAAAACCAGATTGAGATTTTGCTCAGAAAACCAGAGATAAGTTTTGAAACCAAGATTCATTTCTACCAAAGTGTGAAGAAAGAAATAATCTGCTCATGATCCCAAACATACAGACTCAACCATGGTGGGCTTGCATGGTTGCTTCTGTAACAAGATTATCAATCTTTATTGATAATGTAATTTATGATGGTAACAAGGGAATGATTTTTGAACTGCCAGATTACAGAGAAATACATCTTCATGCAGCAAGACACCAACCCAAATCACAGTGTAAAACACAGCAATGGACTTAGTGAAATAGTGAAAGGTTTCAATCTGGCTAAGTCATCTACTGAAAAGGAGAATCTATTTAGAAAACGCTCAAATCTAACCATAATCTAACATTAATATATAGAGGATTATTAATATCTATTATTAATATCTCACAATTCTGCATTTTTTCCTTGAAATTGCCAGTTTATATCTCGTAATTCTGACTTTTTCCTCGCAATTTCGGGTTTATATATCACAGTTCTGAGGGACAAAAAAGGTCAGAATTGCAGGTTTGTGTCACAATTCTGAGTGGAAAAAAGTTAGAATTGTGAGTTAAAAAAATAAATCGCAATAACCTTTTATTATCATTTAGTGGCGGCAACGGGCTTCCATAGGCTCTAGTGTTTATGGGCTGCACAAAACAATGCACAATTTTACCTTTGTTAACCACCAGATGGGGCTATTGTTACATGTTCTGTGGCAATATTCATCATTTCGCATTAACGTGATATTCACTAAACAGGTTTAATTCTTTTGCCTTTACCTATCACTTTCACACTGCATACACACATTTATTTTGCATTTATAGACTTCTCAGAATGCAGGAACTCAATAGTAATTTCACAAATTCATGATGAAATTTACATATAATGATATAAGAACATATAATGCATACTTTTTATGCAATATTTAACTATACCTGCTAGCCAAGATTGTAAACCGAAATTGATCAGAAGAAATGAAGGAGGATGAGGAAGATTCCAGACTACAAAATGTAGATGGAGAGATATCATGTGAGAAAATATAGAAGAAAAAAGAGAGACAAATTGACCATGTCATTAGCCACCATTTGCATGTGCTTGTAACTGAACATGCTCAGGCCAATAATTAAATTAAATGAAGGGTCATTGTAATAGACTAGTTATAGTCTAATATAGTTGCATAATAGTCTTTATAAATATTCCAATGTTTGTATTTATTATAATGGTATGTATTTCCTGCCTTCCAAAATTCTTCTGTTCATTCAGTAATTCATTCACTTTTTTTTATTACCATGCAAAAAATAAATAAAATACAGACCACTAATGAATTTTCTACAACAGTGCGATCGACATACCCACTGTAACAGTTATCTTCTCAATTGATCAGCGCTGTGTAAAAATCATGGTCAATCATGTGAAATTCACATTGCATGTTTGGTTGTCATTTTATCAATTTTTTTTTTTTTTTTGTAGAGGAGGTTTATATCGTGCATTTTCACAAAATATACGTTTTATCGGTTTTGCAAAATGTGTACAGATATAAGATTTATGTTTTGAGAATTTGGGAGCAGTGACACTGTTTCTGAAACACTGTATGAAAGGAATTTATTAAAGGTATTGATAATTTACCCATCACATTCTGTACACTCAAATTCAGAAATGGTAGCACCCTTCAAGAGAGTTTACAAAACAATTAAAGCAAAATAAAGACATGAATTTTTCTGTAAATTCATTCTTTAAACTGCGTATAAAAGGAGGTTAATATCTGGCCACAAATGACCCCAAACATATATAGAAATCATGTCATCATATACATTACCATATATAAAAAAAAATTTATGGCCAATTATAAACCCTTTTAAAAACCCATCTTCTGAATTGAAGATTGAAACAAAAATCTACAAGTCAAAGACTATAAAACTGCTTAAATTTGTTAATCATTTCGGACATACAGTATTGGACATGCATTTGCTCATTCATCTGTGGTATCTAATTTATATTTTTCACAGTTGCTGTGGTTTTCAAATACAATTTATTTAATGAATAATACCAAGTTCATAAAAAAAGTTGTTGACAGTAACGAAGAAGATGTCATTTCTTTACTGTACTTTTTGTGTATCTGTACTATACTGCAGTATTTCTATTTGAGATATGACTTTATTTAGTACCTTTACTGTAACTTCACTACATTTCAAAGTTAAATATCAAACTTTTCCTCAACTACATTTAGCAAAATCAGTCGTTCTATTTTATTTATGAATGGATAAAAACTAAATTAGTCAAACACACAGCAATCCACCAATCAGGGTCGAGCGCACGCTCTGTTTTGAACTTGTTTTGATTGGCGCTTTGTGGAATCTACTTATCACCAACATACAGTTTAGCGTCAGTTCAACAGCAAGCAGAACATTTTGAGAGAAATAAATGGAAGATTCGAACTCGCCACAAGACCCGTGACATTATTTGTGTGATTTTTTTTTTTTTTAAGTAGTTGAAAAGAAGATTTTGGGCTTGTGATAATTTAAAACACTGACTCATTAATATCATTCTATTAATTGTTCTATTCTGTTGTTGTGCTGAGTGTAACAGAGTCTTTTTACATAAACTGAGTTGATAAATAAAGAGGCTTATGACAAAGATTATAATACGAATATTATACTTATAATAATTCATAGTACTTTGGATACTTAAGTACATTTGAAGGCAAATACTTTGTACTGGTACTCAAGTGAAAGTTTAAATGGAGCACTTTTACTTTTACTGGAGTAAAAGTGCATCTCTACTGTAACTCAAGTAAATGGTACATTATCCACCAATGGAAAAAAAAACAGACCTGTGAACACCTTGAGTTATGTTTGTTTTTGTTAGACATCATAGGTCAGCATTATACTCTTCAAACTGTAATTTTAGCGATGCTTTAACCAAACATTTAATAGAAACAACTTTGTAAAATGTGAAAGAAAAAAAAAATTATTAATTACTTATCCCTATATGTTTAACCTCAGCATATCACGGAATGAGTATATATATTTTATTATTTTCATATTTTCATGAAGGGTGTCAATAATTCTACAGTGGGCTGTATTCCATCTCCAATTTAACCAGTACACACATTCACATACTCTCTGTTGTGCTTTCCCTAACACTTTCCCTTATACTGAATAGAGAGCAAGGATCAGTGGGGTGTGTGTATATTTGTGTGTATATTCCACTTTTTTTAGCACTCTGATTGATTGACCTTTTCACCTCTAACGTTTTCCTCCTTCCTCTGAGCATGCAGCGAGGAGCCAAACCTAAAAAGGTGCTGCATGTTTCTCTAAACTCCCTTTCCGTAGACCACACCACACTCACACCACAACCGCTGCATGCCATCATACCCTGTTCTAAACACACCCCATGTCTGTCTTTGTTTGCTAATCTCGTACATTCTGGCTGAGAGAGTTTGCGATAAGCTGCTTATGGGTGTATAAGCATTCAGTGTATGTATGTGAAAACTCCTGTGTATGCAGAGAGGCAGAATGAGAATGGACTACAGTTCCATGAATGCCATATTACAGTAAGTTTGAATGGATCTCATGTGACAAAATGCAACATTCGCGATAGATACCGTGTGCAGTCTGTTGGCCTGGAATCACAACTACAGAGTCTTGATTGGCATTTTTGTATCACTATTCTGGCTCGAGTCTGTATACGTGTTTCAGCCCTACATGTACAGGTATTCCCCAACTTACGATGGAAATGCGTTACGATGACCCCTTCTCAACTTGAGTTGAGACGTGGCCTAGCCTACCCAGGAGTCTTAAAGAATGTTATCAGTATGGGGGAATATACTGAAATTTGTTAATAATTTAACAAATTGCAGTACATAATTTTGCAAAACAGCAATTTACAGTACCTTAATGTATAAACTTTACAGGTTCCCTGGTGGTATAATGGTTAGGATGCGGCGCTCTCACCGCTGCGGCCTGGGTTCGGTTCACGGTCAGGGAACTGACCCCAGCCATTAGGGTTGCACAAGCCAGTGCAATCTTAGTGCCGGTCCCAAGCCCGGATAAACGGGGAGGGTTGCGTTAGGAAGGGCATCCAGCGTAAAACATGTGCCAAATCAAACATGCAGATCATGAATACGGATGATCCGCTGTGGCGACCCCTAATGGGAGAAGCCGAAAGAACGTTTTTTTGTTTGATGTATAAACTTTACAGTATCTATGTATGTGGCAGCGGGTGCGTGGACGAGTGCCAGTTCGCGAGTGGAAGGCGGAGCCTGACAAAATGAGCGGTAAGAAGCACACCTGTAGCTGATAAAATGAATCAGTGCGCTCTGTTATAGTGTCCAGCGACTCCGATAAATAGAGAGAGACAAGAGCTAAAACTGGACTTTAAAACACCAGAAACAGAGGGAAAAAATACACGAGACAAATAAACTCTGTCGACCCCTGGAGAAAAATCATCATTGTAAGATTGACAAATTGGAAGTCAAACCATCGTAACTTGGGGACCACCTGCATATTAGACAGGAGTTCCTCGTTGCAAGCCAGATCAACTTAAAACATTAAAAAGAATACATTAAATGCTAAGTCCTCCACTTACATTTGCCCTTTTCTAGCTGATCATGTGTCATCTGAGTGCTCATGCTCTCTTAAGCAGCTTTATGACCATGCTCAGCCTGTACTCTGGTGCAGGCCGCAATCGGTCACTGCTGAATTATCAAGCTCTCAGAATCACATCTGCAATGCCTCTTCATATTAACATCAACATTTTGGTGTTATTTTAGACCAGAGGCTGCATGTGGGCTAGAACAGGCAACAGTATGTATTCGAGATATGGACATAACAGAACAAAGATAATGTCGTTTTTTGGGGTAATAAGTTCAGAGTTTAATATACAGTAGTATGCAACCAGTAAGCACCATAAAGCATTATTTTTAATACCTAATATAATCATTTTATAACATGTATATACAGTTTATACACACCTCTCATATATCTAAAAAAAAAATCATTGTTATTCAGACATAAATGGATGACCAGATATGGATTTTCAGTGATATTTGAGACACCACTGGCAGAGGTCATACTCTTATTGCAGCTCTCTGGGGCTTTCATTTATTTAGTTTCATGAGTGCATGATATTTGATTACCAATGTATCAGCAATTCAGGTTAAAGCAGTAACTAAAACTCTGCATCTCCTTTATATTTGCTATAGCAGTAAATTATTTTCATAAATTATTTACTCATGTCATACTGGTATACATATTACACATTTATGGAGGTCATAAACAAGTTATGCCACCAAACCTGATTCCATTCTCCATTATATACACTAGAGTACAGTTTGAATACAAAGTGCAAGAACTGGTTTCTCTTCTCCATGACATTGGATTTCCAATATGTTAAGACTTACTTTGAGGTTGATTGTTAAACAGAATGTCAAATTATATTTGTTAATGTATCATAGCATGTATAAAAATTATAGTCCTTTATATGCAGTGTTTAATTTAAGCAAAATATGGAGTGGATCTGTCATTCACACATATATCTCACAGAAACATTTTTAAAGTAACATTACAGAAAGATCAGTTGAAGAACGATCTTTCCCTTTATATAAGTGATATATAATATATTATATATAATATAATAGTGTTACATGTCTGTAATGCAAAATGTGGAACACTCTCAACTGGCTATCAAGCACATGGCCAGAACGCCTCAAAAAAGGAACAGAAAATGGCTGACAGTGCCTGAAGTACACAAGCTATTCAACAAACACAATCACTATGATCAAATGCACAGTGTATGAAGCAGAGTAGTATGTTATATAAAAGTCTGGTCTGAAAAACTGATTTCAGAATAAAGTGAACACACACACACACACACACACACACACACATACAAAACTTTTTAATTGCCAAGCAGACAAATAGCAAATAGAAACTGAATTCACAATTCACCACACCTCCTCTTATCTCAGCTTTTCCATCTAATTCTCACACCATCTTTCTGCACTCTGCAGAGCTGTAATCTGATCTATCGCTCGCTCTCTAAACTGTGTGCTCTTCTCTTCCCCTCTTTCACTCTCTGTGGAATCAATATTCGCAGAATGCTGCATCTGTGTGCACTCGGTGCTCTAAATTATTTCAAACACAGACATACAAGTAATGCTTTAGGATCTTAATTAAAAAATATATATATTCAAAATGGTGGCTTCTGTGTACACTACAAATGCACTGTCTATAATCTTGCACTATTGTTCTTGGGCTATAGTTTCACATACGTAATGTAATTAACCCATAGAGTGAAATGTTGCTAGGATACAGGCCAGACATCCATCAGTTCCCCTTTATATTCACACGCCCTTCTCTCCGTCTCTCCCTCTTTCTCTCTCTCTCTCTCTCTCTCTCTCTCTCTCTCTCTCTCTCTCTCTCTCTCTCTCTGTGTCTCTCTTTCTCTTCTCTTGTTCTTGTCAGAGGCTAACACTCAGGAGGGAGAGAGGGAGGGAGGGATGCTTGTGATGTAATGGCGAGGCAGCTGTAGGCACAAAAGAGCAACAGAGAGAGGGAAGGGAGGGGAGGAGAGAAGAGGAGAGGAGAGGAGAGGAGAGGAGAGGAGGAGGATGCTTGTGATGTAATGGCGAGGCAGCTGTAGGCACAAAAGAGCAACAGAGAGAGGGAAGGGAGGGGAGGAGAGAAGAGGAGAGGAGAGGAGAGGAGAGGAGAGGAGGAGACTAAGGGAGAGGCGAGGAAAAGAGAGAGAGCGAGCGAAAGATGGATGCTGAGGGAGAGAACGATGGCTGCCGTACAGAAAGATGACAGTGCTGTAATCATAGAGACGAGGCACCAATAGAGATGAGTCGCTGATTGCTGCTAAAAAAGCAAGGATACTACAGCAGAACGAGCCAAAATAGGATTTAGCCACTAAATACCTGCAGCATCGTTTGTGTGTGTGTGTGTGTGTGTGTGTGTGTGTAAGTGTGTGTGTCTGGACCCAGCTTGCCTGCTTCTGTGTGTTTGTGGCTTTGCTACAGGTTTGGCCTGCTTTCCTCGCTCAGACTCTTGGTTAATGTGACTGAAATCCTTTTCTGTCTTTCTACTCTGTTTTTGCCACTGCGTGTGTCTGTGTGTGTGTGTGTGATTGTGCGTGTGTGCACAATTGTGCGTGCGTTTGTGTGTGCTTGTCCTCTTCACTTGCCAATATGATGAGACAGACGCCTGTTCCTCGTAAGGTATGCAGCATTAATACCATGGTCATGTGCTTTCCTTTATTGTAATGCAGTGATTAAATTAGCAAGAGCAAAAAGGGCCGTGTGTGTGTGTGTGTGTGTGTGCATGCTAGGGGTTGGGGGGTGTGAGCAAATGAGTCAGTGCAGATCAAGAAGTTATATGAAGCAGTAAAACAGGCTTCACTTGTGAATGGTTGTGTTTGGGTTGAGTCACATAATTACTATTAATATAAAACTAACGATTCGGTTGATCATATAAATGCAAATAATGTTTTGTTTGTAACTTTTTAAATCACAATGATAAATAATGTTTGCTTGCTAGGAGCTAAAATAATTGAATACACATGATTATTCATAATTAAATATAACGTATTATTAACCTTTATTCTGTGTGTGTGTGTGTGTGTGTGTGTGTGTGTGTGTGTGTGTGTGTGTGTGTGTGTAGTTACGTACAGAGGAGTTTTGTGTGTTTAGTAACTGTGGTGTCTTCAGCTTAACAGTGATGTTCTGAAAAGGCGTGTGTGTGTGTGTGAGATGTTTTGACCTTGGTGGTACCAGTCAGCTGTGTTTCCTAATTAGAGAATAAATTAGTTTAAAGAAAATGCACACATACATGCACAACCTGCTTGTCTTATTCAGTAATCCTGAAACGTGTATATTCTCTTAAATTCTCTAACTGCTCAGTCATGATGTATGTATTTTCTGATGTGTGTGTGTGTGTGTGTGTGTGTGTGTGTATGCACTTGCTTCTCAGACTACGGCCAGAAGGCCAAAGGTGAGTTTAAATTTGCAACAAGATTTAAAACTAATCCAGATGTGTGACTTTAACGTATTATGAACAAGCCAGGAAGTGTGATTTTTCTCACCTGTAATTGGTCCCTTCTGAGATGAGGAAACCTTCATGTTGATGTGTGTGATGTGTGTTACTTTACACTCGGATTTTTTATTTAAATGAAAGGTGAAAATTTATAACTTATTCGATTTTTTTATACCAGATGCTGAAATTCATTTCTGTTTTATTAATCTACATTAAGCTTCGGTGTTTAGCTGGTATATTCTTTGAAACAGGTTAATGCTCCATATTTATTTCGATGTGGACTGCATTTTTCATTCTTTTTAATAAATGTGAGCCATCATTCTTTTTGACATAAAAGTAAGACTGTGATGTTCACATAACTGACATATACTCTTACATAGTGATGGCACCATATGATAGTCGGCTGTAATTTGTGTGTACGTGTGTGTCAGGCACGGGCAGGTGTTGGAGTAAAGGTGGGTTCTGGCTCAGCTTCAGCAGGAGAGATGAGCAGCAGTGAACCCAGCACACCTGCTCAAACCCCACTGGCTGCTCCAGTTATCCCCTCCCCTGTTGGGACGCTCCCTTCTCCTGGACTTCCACCCATCCCAGCCCCGAGTAAGGTGGGATATGACATTCTGGTTTCTTTATAGGAATTATACATCATTTCTTCCATATTGTCTAATATCAAGCACCAGAGTCCAATAAGTTTTTTTTTATTATTTACATTTCTACACTGAGAATGTATTTTTTTATATTTGTCTGTTGTTTCTGTTTGCAGTTTAGTTTTAAAGCAATAATGGGTTTATATTAAATTTGATGTGGTTATTTTCATGGTGACATTCTGTTCGATCCCCAGTCAGGGAACCAACCCCAGCCATTAGGGTTGCACAAGCCAGTGCACTCTTACTGCCGGTCCCAAGCCCGGATAAATGGGGAGGGTTGCGTTAGGAAGGGCATCCAGCATAAAAACATGTGCCAAATCAAACATACGTATGATCCACTGTGGTGACCCCTAATGGGAGAAGCCGAAAGAAAGTTTTATTTTCATGGTGACATTTTGTTTGAATTGCGTGTGTTTGTCGTGGGTGCGTCAACAGTGGGTCGGTGTAATACTGATATGTTGTATATAATGTGGCCTAATGTTCCTCTCTTGATTATTTGACTACTA
Organism: Silurus meridionalis; assembly: GCF_014805685.1. Taxonomy (NCBI): domain Eukaryota; kingdom Metazoa; phylum Chordata; class Actinopteri; order Siluriformes; family Siluridae; genus Silurus; species Silurus meridionalis. The sequence continues at coordinate 21,976,117 of NC_060885.1, forward strand.
TTAAATTGTGTTTAAGCCATCCAAAAATAAGCTTATAATATATGTAAATAGAATGAAGATTAAAAATGATATACAGTGGTGTGATTTCTTTATTTTTTGCATGTTTGTCACACTTTAATTTTTCAGATCATCAAAATAATTAAAATATTAGTGAAAGATAACACAAGTGAACACAACATGCAGTTTTTAAATGAAGGTTTTTATTATTGGGCGAAAAATTAAATCCAAAACTACATGGCCCTGTGTGAAAAAGTGTTTGCCCCCCTGTTAAAACTGTGGTTTATCACACCCGAGTTAAATTTCTCCAGCCACACCCAGGCCTGATTACTGCCACACCTGTTCACAATCAAGAAATCTCTTAAATAGAACCTGCCTGACAAAGTGAAGTAGACCAAAAGATCCTCAAAAGATAGACATCATGCTGAGATCCAAAGAAATTCATAAACAAATTGGAAAGAAAGTAATTAAGATCTATCAGTCTGGAACAGGTTATAAAGTCATTTCTAAAGTTTTGGGACTCCAGCGAACCACAGTGAGAGCCATTATTCACAAATAGCAAAAGCATGGAACAGTGGAGAACCTTCCCAGGAGTGACTGGCTGACCAAAATTACCCCAAGAGCACATCGATGACTCGTCCAAGAGGTCACAAAAGACCCCAAAATAACATCCAAAGAACTGCGGCCTCACTTGCCTGAGTTAAAGTCAGAGTTCATGACTCCACCATTAGAAAGAGACGGGGCAAAAATGGTCTGCATGGCAGAGTTCCAAGATAAAAACTGCTGCTGAGCAAAATGAACATAAAGGCTCGTCTTGACGTTCCCCAAGACTTTTTGGCAAAATACCCTGTGGACTAACGAGACAAAAGTTTAACTTTTTGGAAGATGTGTGTCCCATTACGTTTGGCATGAAAGTAACAACGCATTTCAGAACAACAACATCATACCAACAGTAAAATATGGTGGTGGTAGTGTAATGGTCTGGGGCTGTTTTGCTGGACATGGAAGACTGTGCTGTGATTAATGGAACCATAAATTCTGCTGTTTACCAAAAAAAACCTGAAGGAGAGTGTCTGGCCATCTGTTTGTCACCTCAAGCTGAAGCGAACTAGGGTTCTGCGGCAGGACAATGATCCAAAACACACCAGCAAGTCCACCTCTGAATGGCTAAAGAAAAAATAAATGAAGACTTTGGAGTGGCCTAGTCACTGGATTTTGTTTTTGCACAATAATAAAAACCTTCATTAAAAAACTGCATGTCGTGTTCACTTGTGTTCTCTTTTACTAATATTTAAATTAGTTTGATGATCTGAAACATTACAGTGTGACAAACATGCAAAGAAATAAGAAATTATGACAAAGGCAAACACTTTTTCACACCATTGTATAATGTAATAAACAATTTTATCCAAGTTTATCCAACACTATATTCATTCGACTATTTCAGCAAGATAAGCAAGTTAAATTTATTTAGTATTTAACGTTGTACAACCTGCACAGATAGGCTAGCTATATAGCCCAACATATAATACAGTGCTAACTAGCATGTGGGAAATGGTACCAGGGAATTGTAAAAAGTTTTGTGCAATTTTTGTTGCACATGTGCACTTTGTGTCGTTAGTTTAGATTAATGTGTATTTCTGTGTCCTGGGGAAACATTGTTACATTTCACTGTGTACTGCACTGTACAGTATATGGTTGAAATGACAATTAAGCCTACTTGACTTGACTTGACTTGAACAGTTAAATATATATGTGTTGTGTGTGTGTGTGTGTGTGTGTGTGTGTGTGTGTGTGTAATCAGGAGGAGGAGGCTCTCCGGGTGCAGGTGAAAGATCTAGAAGAGAAGCTGGAGACCCTGCGGATGAAGCGGGCGGAGGATAAGGCCAAGCTAAAGGAGCTGGAGAAGCACAAGATCCAGCTGGAGCAGCTACAGGAGTGGAAGAGCAAGATGCAGGAGCAGCAAAATGAACTGCAGAAACAACTCAAAGAGGCCAGAAAGGTACATTTTGTGTGAGAACATTAATTTCCCTTTATCTCTGTAAAAAATGAAAAAGTAATAGGTGAATACTGCTTGAAAAATATTTGACAACATGCCTGTGGCACCACGCTAAGATGGTAAAGCAACTCCTTAAAGATTAACGAGGCTGATGGTTGAGGAGAAGCATTATAGCACGCAAACACAGATTTTATTCCCTAATGTCTTTTTCACGATAGGAAGCAAAAGAGGCTTTGGAAGCGAAGGAACATTACATGGAAGAGATGGCAGACACTGCAGACGCTATCGAGATGGCAACCTTAGATAAAGAGATGGCAGAAGAGAGGGCAGAGTCTTTGCAGCAGGAGGTTGACGCACTCAAAGAGAAGGTGGAGGAACTGACCATGGACCTGGAGATCCTCAAACATGAGATAGAAGAGAAAGGTACATATAAATACCTTACAAACACATACTTCATTTTACTTTTTGACACACACATCACTCGTAGAAACTAATTTATTTACAATGGTTAATGGTTTGCAGGCTCTGATGGTGCAGCATCAAGCTATCACGTAAAACAACTTGAAGAACAAAATGCCCGCCTGAAGGAGGCTTTGGTCAGGTGCGTGTAATCCAATTATAAGGTCTGTTGTGGCAGCTGTGTAAGTCCAGGTGTTCATCTGTTCGCGTGTGTGTGTGTGTGTGTGTGTGTGTGTGTGTGTGTGTGTCAGGATGCGTGACCTGTCTGCCTCTGAGAAACAGGAGCACTCAAAACTTCAGAAGCAGGCGGAAAAAAAGAACTTTGAGTTGGAGGCAATGATGATGCAGAAGGAGAAAATACAAGAGGAAATGAAGGTGGCAGAGAAGACTATAGATGAGCTCAAAGAACAGGTGCTTTGAGCCTCCCACACCTTCACCTAGAGAAATGGGAAACACATTAGAAGTGTGTGAATAACTGCCACTAATGGAACTTTTTCTTTTTTTTCCACTTTGTTTTATTTTAAACATTAATTTCAGTATAATCATATAGCTTAATTTTCTCGTGATCTCGACCTTAACATTGTTTCCTTGAGATCAGTGCATAATTTTTCTGTGTATTCGGAATAAGAGCACGTTCTAGAGGCAGCTTCATGGATAATAACCATAACTATTTGTGGTAGCGGACACATGGTGTCAAGGTCACAAGAAAATTAAGTAGCGATCAAGACAAAACAACTCATTTTGTAGGGATCATGAGAAAACAAAAAACAAAAAATATTATAATGCATTCATATTCCTTTTTTGTAATATCTGGACATACTCAGTAAAAAATACTGCAATTTGCTCTCTAGAGGTATGTCTCCTAAAAAAGTTTTTGTATTTTCAGTATTCTTGAATATGTAAATATTCCCGGAATATTTGGTAATGGTTAACTTTATTACATCCAAATTTTCCCCAACATTTTGGAGAGTTGTTACTGTATTTGTGTTTGTACTGGGGTTTTAAAATATCTAATAATGTTTTTCCAACAGTATTCTTTCCAATTTAATACATTTAAATCTAGATGATTTCTGATAAAATTTCCATATACGACGTGGTATCAAAAGGTTTCGAGGCTATCTCTGTTTGAGAAGAGCTCTGTGACAGGGTGTGCGCATGGTCAGAACAGCAGATGTGGTTACTGCCATGGTCAAAATAGCACCAGTTGCAAAGCCAGATGATGTATTTCAGCATTATGAAGGTCGGTGCTCCCCGTGACTGTGCGTGAAGCCTTGTGCTGTCATCTTCTGGTGTTTTACAAAACTAGTCCTAAAATCTTTTGATACCGCCTCATAGTTGACCACTCTTCTAATTAACTTTTTCAAATCATGTGAAGCACATGATTTAATGGAACTGAATGAGATGGAAAAATTATTAAAGTTAACAATGCACAATTTACTCGATCATTAGGTTTTTTAATATGTAAGACATGTGTTTACGCTGTAGGTGGATGCAGCTCTTGGAGCTGAAGAGATGGTGGTGACTCTCACTGAGCGTAACCTGGATCTGGAAGAGAGAGTGCGAGAGCTCAGAGAGGCTGTAACTGACCTGGTGAGTCAACACATTGTACTGGCAGAAGGAAGGAAATTATATTCTTATATACTTTAGCAGTCCATTAAACAAAAAATGTGCTATTGACCAAAACAAAAAGTCTTTCTTTGTACCTCACCTGCTAACACGTGTTTGTGAGAGTTTAATATCTTTCATATATATATATATATAAGATCCCAGAATTCAGCTTGCTAACTAACAAATTGTCCAATTAATGGAATGTCTAAATGTGCATGTATTTTATTGTAGGAAGCCATTAATGAGATGAATGACGAGCTGCAGGAGAACGCCAGAGAGACGGAGCTGGAACTGAGGGAGCAGCTGGATCTGAGTGCGGCCAGCGTGCGGGAGGCGGAGAAACGTGTGGAAGCAGCACAAGAGACTATGGCGGATTACCAACACACCATCCAGAAATACAGAGAGCTGACCGCACACCTTCAGGTGCTGCAGCCTCCTCACACTCATCTTTAGTAAAAAATGAATTCTGAACTTGAAGCAATTGAAGAAACATTAGAGGAAGAGATAAGATGCTGATTTGAAAGTGTCTGTATGTAGGAAGTGAACAGAGAGCTAATGAGCCAACAGGAGGCCAACTCTGAGCTGCAGCAGCAACCTGCCGAGATCTTCGACTTCAAGATCAAGTTTGCAGAAACCAAGGCATACGCAAAGGTTCATACCTAAGACATGCACACACATGACACACTCAAAAATGTTTTTGATGTTTGTCTGTGTTGGTGGGTACATGTGTATATGTGTGTGTTTTATCCCAGGCCATTGAAATGGAGTTGCGTAAGATGGAAGTGACTCAGGCGAACAGACAGGTGGCTCTGCTCACTACCTTTATGCCCGAGTCCTTCCTGAGACATGGAGGAGACCATGACTGCATCCTCGTCTTGCTACTCATTCCCAGACTCGTCTGCAAGGTACTCTCTGAGTGAGTGTACACTAGTGTGTGTGTGTGTGTGTGTGTGTGTGTGTGTGTGTGTGTGTGTGTGTTTGTATGTATAGACTGAATGCTTTTATGATTTATTAGGGTTAGGGTTTGTGTGTTTGTGTGTAAAGAGTACCTGAAAATCATATTTGAGTAGAAGTATAGATGTATTACTGCAAAACGTACTTAAGTCACCAATTCCAATATGACTTGAGTAAAAGTCTTAGTGTAGCTAATTTGAACAGTACTTGAGTATTTGACTCAGTATTTGACTAGTCCTCAACACCAAGACACGTTAGTGAAAAGTCACTATAATTAAGCAAAGATCAAACAAGTCGTTCAAAAAAAAAAGTAGTAAAGCAATCTTTAAAAAAGGGATCTTTACTTAACAAATAAAATGACTGTATCATGTAAAAAATTTTAAGAACCATTAGTATTTGGAGATAAATAAAATAAATGTAAATCATTTTGGATAAAAATAATATTCAGGCCTGACTGATTTGATGCACCTCTCAGTCTCAGAGAGAGACAATATTTTTTATTCAACTTCAACAAAAGCTGTTTCTCAAAGTGTCTGGACTATATTCGAGCTCTTTTTGGACTGAAAATGAGGCCAGTGGTGCTAAAAAGACGCTCATAGGCAGCAGACGTGAGCAGGGGAGTTTTGAGCCTTAAAGACATCTTCAACAGAGGTGCACAATGTAATCGGTAACGCTCATTGTTAATTGAAATATAGTGGAGTTAAAAGTACATCTATTGAATCCTAAATGTAGTTGAGTAGAGAATAAAAGTTACTTTTTGATACTCAGTAAAACTAAAAAGTAGCCAACAACTGAATGTAATATGTACAGTAACAAAGTACATTAAATACTTTACACATTGGTTTATCATTTGATTATTGACATGAAGGTCTAGATTCCTATGAAGAGCTTGCTAAATAATAAAGTGGATATAGTTTTCTATTATTATTATTCAGCTATTGAAGTTATAATTGACTGGTCACTTTAATGGAACATGTCTTCATATTTGTGTCTCGCTTTGTATCCTTTAGAAGTGAATTTTAGAACAAATATGCCGTATTGAATCCAACTGCTGTATTATCTACAGAAAAGTGTGTGCTGCTGGTTATATAAGTGCTGGGCATGTTTAATTTTTACACTGGAAGTGGTCTCTGATCCTCTGTATTAATGTGCTCTGTGTGTGTTGGTGTGTGTTACAGGCAGAGCTAATCAGCAAACAAGCACAGGAGAAGTTTGATCTGACAGAGAACAGCTCTCAGAGACCGGGGATGAGAGGGGCAGTGGGAGAGCAGCTCAGCTTTGCTGCTGGACTTGTTTATTCTCTGAGTCTGCTGCAGGCAACGCTGCACAAATATGAATAGTGTGTACACATAATCCAACTATCCTATTAAATCCATTGTTTTGCTTGTGCTAAATGTTTTTTTTTCCCCCTATAGTGCTCTTAATCAGTGTAACGTGGAGGTTTATAAGCGAGTGGGTTCCCTTTACTCTGAGATGAGTGTGCATGAGCGTTCTTTAGACTTTCTCATCGATTTGCTGCACAAGGATCAACTGGATGAAACTGTGAATGTGGAGCCACTTACTAAGGCCATTAAATATTATCAGGTATTTTTCCCTTTCATGCATGCACAAAGATATATATACACTGTATATACATGCAGTATATAGATTTACCATATCATAGACACTCAGCATGGCACAAGAGCATATATATATCATAAAACACATTATGTTCTGTTCTGTGTCTGCAGCATCTTTATAGCATTCATCTAGCCAATCAGGCGGAGAACTGCACCATGCAGCTGGCTGACCATATAAAAGTAAGACATTATTTCCAAATCAATCTAAAAGCTTTTCTCCACTGAACAGTGCTACTCGCCAAGTTTGCACTGCCAAGTGTGTGTGTGTGTCTGTGTGTGTCTGTGTGTGTGTGTGTGTGTGTGTGTGTGTGTGTGTTGGTGCCACCAACCAACTCATATTTAAACTTAAGCATTTTCTGGGACCGAATGTTAAAAGTTTTTGTACAATATTCATGAGGTTCCTAGGGCAAGAAGTTCTCTTAAAGGAGAAAATTTTGACAATTACACATATCAAAGGAGTGAATGAATGAAGGATGAAAGGAATAGGAAAGGATGAAAGGAATAGGAATAGGAAAGGATATAAGACATTTGTTTAAGAAATATTGTAAGTAAAACAATTAGGTGGAAGACATCTTTAGAAAATTAAATATTAAATGTAAAACAGAAACATTTACATGCACATCTTTATTACACAAAAGGGCTCACCGAATATAAACTATTGAATTAAAATTTTCCATTTATGAGATTTTATTTAATTTATTTTATTTTATTATACAAGTGTATGTTTATTGCATTTATTTCATTTATTAAATTGTATTTTTATAAAATATTATTTTATATATTATTTAACCAAACAGGCATTTGATTTACAATTGTTTAAAAAAAATTTAACTGTTCAAATGTTCATCACAAAAAAAAAAAATACAAGCAATTTTATGTTTTGCATTTCTCCCCCAACTGTATAAAAATTTTACCGAACCGTGACTTAAAAATCGAGGTGTGTACTGGAACGAGAATTTTGTGTACAGTTTCAACACCGATATTTTTACATACAGTATGACATTACAGGTACAATTATCAGACTTTTTATTTAAACAAACATACATGATTTATTGTCAAGTCCACTTGCTGTAGCTTTATTGGGTTGTTAAGAAAATATGAATTGTTTTTTTACATGTTGTGCATGAATATTGCTTAGAATACACTTTGATATTAAAAACAGTTAATATATTATGTCATTGACTACAAAATCCATAAGCCGGAGGACTAGAAAACATATTTAGTAACACATCCCTGAATCTCTGCAGTTCACTCAGAGTGCTCTGGACTGCATGGCGGTGGAAGTGGGTCGTCTGCGTGCCTTTCTGCAGGCAGGAGAGGAAGCAACTCCGTTTTGTGCTTTGCTTAAAGATCTGGACACTTCTTGTAGCGACATTCGCCAGTTCTGCAAGAAGATTCGCCGCCGCATGCCGGGCACCGATGCGCCAGGCATTCCTGCTGCACTCAACTTTGGGCCTCAGGTCCACATACTCAATACTAACAGATTTTTTTGCTAGCACTCATTCACAGTTAAAAATCTCTTATGTATGACTGTTCACCTCAGATAAAACTTGCATACAATGCATGCATTTAATCCATATTCATGTATAAAGTGGACAGACATGGCTTTATGTAGTGTGTGTGTGTTTACAGGTAAGTGAAACGCTGGCTGAAAGCAGGAGGCAGTTGGCCTGGCTGAATGCTGTGCTGCAGGAGGTGGCTGCAGCAGGAGCTCAGCTTATTGCGCCACTCGGTGAACATGAGGGGCTGCCAACGCTTAAACTGGAGGACATGGCCTTCAAAGCAGCTGAACAGGTCAGTGCATGTGTATGTCTCTGTGTGTCTGTGTGTAGCATAGATAAGTGAGTGAGAGAGAGAGTTAGTGTGAATATAGTTTTAACGTTGAAGTTTGTTTCACATTTTGTTTTAGTAGTTTTGTTTCATTCTTATTTTCAGCCAGATTTTAGATATTTGAATACATTATATTTTGTAATATCAGTAGGCACCCACTAAACATGTTGCCCAAAAAAAGGAAATTCATTCGTAACTACACTATATTGACAAGTTTGTGGACACCTGGTCATAAGTATGGTATGTGCTTTTTGAGCAGTGCATTTCACATTTAGTCCCAATTTGTTTTTATATTTCCCTCCACTCTTCTGGGAAGATGTTCTACTAGATTCCCCCTTCAGCATGTCAGGTGCTTTCTCTGCCGCTTTCTCTGAAGCTTCCGGCTTCAATCGCGCACATCTGGTGCTCGTTTAGCATCATCACCAGCTCCTATTTAAACGTCCACGCTCTCACTGTCCGTTATTGTTGGTATATGTTGGTTCACGGCGGTCGTTGTTATCGCTCATGCGTATATATATTTGGCTGTCAAAATTAAAATGATTTTAAACGGCACGAAACTTTTTCCTTTCTTTACTTAGATATAAAATAAATAAATTCTCCAGATAAACTTTAGTTTTATTTCTGAGTCTCAAATCAACCATAATCCGCCATGATTCTCACAATTTACCCTCTGGGTGGCGTTTTGTGGGTTTTTCCCTCATAATGGCGACACAAACTTAAATTGTTGTCTTTATTGATTGTACAGATAAAAACAATACATCATTTAAATCTGTAAAATCTCTATAATTTTATAAATATAAAAGCTTCCTGACTTGACTTGAAGAGGTGCATTTTCTCCGGTATCACCTCATTAACCGTCCGTGTGGAAACATAGCAAAGGCTCTTAATGATATAGCCTTTATATTTAATCCCTGTACATATGCTTACATACATATCACATGCTGTACATATGATACATGTTTAACTTCTCCAAGCTGCCAGTTTTGGGCATCTGAGCAAGCCCTTAACTCACTACTGCTCATTTAGTAAATGAGATCATTAAGAGTCGCTCGGGATAAACACTTCCAACAGGAAGTGGCTATATCTCGCTATCTTTGTCTCTCTATTTTCTCTATCTAATTGTTTCTGTGTCTCTTTTAGTAAATGTCTCTGTCTCACTATATATGTCTCTCTCTCTCTTGCTGTCTCTCTATTTGTTTCTTACTCTTTCTAAAGCTGTGTCTGTGTTTTTGTCTTTGTCTCTGTCTTTCCTGCTTATTTACATGTCTAACAAAGTTTTGAGTTTTGAAGTAATGCCATTAGTGATCTATGATGAAAGACTTCTCTGGTTCGATTCTAACCTCTAGTTTCATATTGAACATTATAAGAAGTTTTTAAAATCAGAACAATGAAAGATCATTAAAATTGGTTGCTGGCAAATCATGGTATATCAGTGGTGCAGGTGTTGGAGATGTGGTTCTTGTACTTGAGTCACTTCTCAAAGACTTCGAGTTACTGAGAGAATGTACAGGAAGGAGAAGTTTTGACCCTCTACCATCATGATCTAAGAGAAAACACTGGTCTCCTAACTTTAGAAAAGCCAAGAGTCCAATAAGCAAAGGTTTGTTTGCCTCTCCTGTGTTGGTGTAATGGTCAGTGAAGTGGTCGCTACTATCTGACTCACCTGGTTCGATTCCTACCCCTTAGCTTTCCTTTAAATTCGTTTAAAAGTTTAAAAAAACAAAAAAGGTCCTAAAAATCAGGTTCTTCAGGAGATCCTGTGGCTCAATTGGAAGAGCTTTACCTCTGGGTTGAGAGGTTGCCGGTTCAAACCCCGGCCAGGGCTCAAAGTTAAGTGTGTAGAAGGTTCCGGTGGCCGTAGTAAGGAAGGTGTCAGAAATGGCTGCGTGGACGGTTGGATGTGGTTTCGGAGGGCATATCCTGAAGCAGGGGGGCAATATCCGGGCATCTGCCCCCCCGGTGTCTGAGAAGCTGAAAACAGGGGCTTATGAAGCAAAAACGTTCAAAAAAGTATTGACTTAGTTTTGCATATATAGGGAAAAATTCTGCCAAAAACCTATCACCCTCACTTTTTCTGAGGCTGGAAGCAGCCAGTATTCACAGCCAACTACCTCATTGCTCACCAGAAACTACTTTCCACACAGCTTACCCAGTGTGGAGACAAGCCAGATTCAAACCAGCAACCTCTGAGCTCAGAGGCAAGGCTTTTATCACAAAGCCATCAAGTCCCACAACACACCTTCTTTTTTTGGGGGGTTTATCGTTTGTTTCATGCTTCAAAGCAAGAAATTCAGACCAGACAGAAACACAGAAAGCAGGATTCAAACCCTGAACCCCACCAACAGCGAAATACAAGTCTTAACCCACTGAACCATCGGAAAGGACCAGCTACGATGATTGTTTAGAGCAGGTCTATCTGTTCTTTCAAACCATCAACACAAGAATATAATGCTAAAGACAGACATAGGAAGCAAACCCATGACTAGCAGGGACAAAGCAGGATTCGAACCTTGATTCACACCATTAGCAAGGCACCAGCATTAACCCACTAAACCATCAGGAAGGACAAGCTGGGAAGCTTGTTTAGAGCAGGTCTATCTTTCTTTTTAACCCATCAAAACAAGAATATGAAGATGAAGGAATCAGGAATTTAACCTACCTCATGACTAGCAGACAGAACCCTGTCTGAACCCTGACCACCAACATTAGCAAAGTACCAACCTTAACCCACTAAGCCATCAGAAAAAAACAGGATGGGAAGCTTGATTAGAGTAGGTCTATCATTCTTTTCAAACCATCAACACAAGAATTTAACAGTAAAGAAAGATGTAGGAAGCGAATACAGATGTAAGTAGCACAAGTTGAACCCACATTGTAAAAACCAGGAAGAAAGCAGGACTTGAACCATGATCCCCACCACCAGCAAGATACCAACCTTAACCCATTGAACCATTGATGAGGACAGGCTAGGAAGCTTATATAGAGCAGGTCTATCTTTCTTTTCAACCCATTAAAAACAAAAATATATCGCTAAAGAAAGATGTAGGAAGTGAATCCTGATCGTGACTGGCAGACAGAAAGCAGGATTCGAACCCTGAACCCCACCAAAAGCAAGAAACCTGATTTAACCCACTGAACCATCAGGGAAGACAGGCCAGGAATTTTGTTTAGAGCAGGTCTATCTACCTTTAAACCATCAACACAAGAATATAAAGCTAAAGAAAGATTTAGGAAGCAGGACCATAACCTACATCGCAACTAGCAGGCAGAAAGCAGGATTCAAACCCTAGCACTAGCACTAGCCTTAACCCACTGAACCATGGAAGAGATCAGACTGGGAAGCATGTTTAGATGAGGCACAAGCCTTAAACCACTGAGCGACCACTACTGAAAAGCATGTGTGCTTTTTGGAGGGTTTATACTTTGTTTAATGCTAGCGCAGTAAGAAAGAAGGCATGTAGGACTGGCTTTGAAACCTTATCACCAGCGTGGACTATATTAAGGACCATGTTCAGGCACAAGCCTTAACCCACTGAGCTACCACAGAAGTGCTTTTTTTGGTGGAGTTATCTTTCATTAAAGACCAAGAAATCAGGAAATTAATCCAAGGGGACAAGGTCCAGAAGTTTTATTTACCAACACAGCAACCAGCTCGACCAGGAATCAAACTCTCAAACTCATCCTTGTGGGGATACTGACATTAACCCACTAGGCTATCAGGCTATCAGGCTATCAGGCTGGCTAGCTAGCTAGCTAGCTAGCTAGCTAGCTATCTATCTATCTATCTATCTATCTATCTATCTATCTATCTCTCTCTCTCTCTCTCTCTCTCTCTCTCACTCACTCACTCACTCACTCCTCACTCACTCACTCACCACTCACTCACTCACTCACTCACTCACTCACTCACTCACTCACTCACATCCATCCATCCATCCATCCATCCATCCATCTATCTATGATGTGAGGTCCAGTTAACAGCTAAAACAGGTAGCAGTAATAACTAATTTTACTTAAGTACATGTCAGAGCCAAAACTTCTTTACTTTCACTTAAGTAAAAAAGTTTAATCAGTACTTCAACTTTTACCCGAGTATTTTAAAACATGAGTATCTGTACTTCTACTTAAGTAAAGGATGTGTGTACTTTTGCCACCTCTGCTTCATGGAGCTCATTTTGTGCACAGGGGCACTGTCATGCTGCTCAAATGACCACAAAATTGTATTATACCCAAAGACATCCTACACAATTGTGTGCTTTTCTGTAACAGTTTGGAGAAGGACCACATATAGCAGAAAAAAACAGGTGTCTCAATAATTTTGTCCATATAGTGTATTATTGAAATGCATGAAGTATGAAAAACTTTTAATCGTATCAATCAAATGAACTTATTAACGAAACCTTTTAATGTTTTATAAAGATCCTTACTTATGTTTTTTTTTTTTAGAAAATCATTTAGAGCTCTAAAAGACACAGGAAGTGTTTTTTGAGGAAATATTATGTATTTCAAAAATGTCCTTTTTTTTTATGTGTTCTGTTTGCTTGCTCAGATCTACGGCTCTCAGGGTATAAACCTCTATGAGTGTCTGCGCCAGTCCTGTAGCATTATCATCGCTACCATGAACAAGATGGCCACCGCTATGCAGGAGGGAGAGTATGACTCTGAGAAGCCACATACCGGAGTGAGTTTCAAACCACAGTTTTATGTCTGCAGAGCAATTCATTATTTACAGCTAGGCCCGATATGCTCTAGACAAACACTGGAAACCATTTTCCAATTCAGATTTTTATGTTTTTTTGCAAAGTTTAGAGATGTACAATGTGTGTTTGGTGTAGATGGCTCCAGTGGAGGTGCGAGCAGCTGCACTGAGAGCAGAGATCACAGATGCTGAGGGACTTGGTCTGAAATTAGAAGACAGAGAGACTGTCATCAAAGAGCTTAAGAAATCCCTGAAAATAAAGGTACCCACATTCTTGAAAGAGACTGCAGTATACTCACATACCTTCGCTGCACATGTATAGGTGACTAATGTTGTGCTGTTGTGCAGGGTGAAGAGTTAAGCGAGGCCAATGTACGTCTGAGTCTTCTAGAGAAGAAGCTAGACAGCTCATCAAAGGATGCAGACGAACGTGTGGAGAAAATCCAGACTATTCTGGATGAGACTCAGGCCATCCTAAAGAAAAAGGAGAAGTAAGAGCTTTGAATGATATCAAACACATAATGGCTAAATGAAAAAAGCTTGTTTTCACACATTATTTGACCAAATGTACTCTGTGTCACACATCTCTGTCTATGTGTGTGTATAGGGAATTCGAAGAGACCATGGATGCTCTTCAGGCTGATATAGACCAACTCGAGGCAGAGAAAACAGAGCTGAGGCAAAGGATAAACAGCCAATCAAAGTTGACCATTGAGGGACTCAGGGGAAGTCCTGCCTCTGGCATTGCATCCATTGTGACTGGTGGCATCACAACTGGTAAGTATAAATAATTTTTTTATGTAATTATCTATATAAGAAGTGAAATAAAATACATTTTTAGGGCAGTCTAAAGTATGTATGATAATGATATTAACTTATTAGTGGTATCAAGAGTAAATACAACATTGTAAAGTCTATATATGTATATGTGAAATATTAGGCAGAATGTATGTAAGCTATATATAAATAAGCATACATATATTTAGGTGTTTTTTCCATCATTATTAAAACCCAGTTTTCCCAGACTATCATACATTTTTTACTTTTTTCTTTCTCCAAATCTAATATGTATCTTCTTGTCTCTCTCCCGATGCAGAGGATCAGAAAGGTAAACTGGATACAATTCTTGCTACTTTGTGATCTGTACTGTATGTCACAGCATTATGCAAAAAGGGTTTGCTGGAGTTTCACACATTCCATTACAGGGTTTTTATTTTCCATCTGATTTGGCAACCATTCTCTGAATTGTGAGAATTTTATCAAATGGGGCACACATGTTACAAATGCTGCTGCCATTAAGTTGTATAAGGTTGTTTGGAAAAGCTATTTTATGAGATGTAAGATTTAACTGGTGAAAAGAAGACAACGATTATAAGAACTTCGGCAATGGCATATCGATACTTAAAAACCGCTAAGACAATCAGCAAAGATCTGTGTAGCATAAAGTAAAATGTGGCAGTTTCAAATACAATTAGGAAATTTCAAATAAGAACAAAAGTTATTTCACACCATAGATGTTATACATATTAAGTAATTAAGTTATTACTTAGACTTATTAAGGAATGCCAATGAAACAGCAAAAATGTACGTTGAGGATGGTGGCAGCAATGTTTTTCTGAGCAACAAGGTCCCCCCCATTTTGGATGTATCTAAAAAATGGTGTTTTACTTCTATTGAATTTATCCATAATGCAGTGGCAGGCCATGCATTTTACACCTTCAGGGGTGTCTTGCCATCTCTTAATACCATCAATATGATGCCACGGCTAGAGACACCATCAATATTATAGAGAAACGCAATATAACAGAGCGCTGCATTACAGGCATCAAATAAATGATCCTGGGTTTCTGTGCATTTCTGTGCATTGATTCTCTGCATTACGGTTTTCCTTGGGATTTGAAATGAAGGCAAATTGTGTGTTTTTATGCAAATTCTATGGGGAAAAAACAAGTATAAATTGTGCATAAAAAAGTTTAAGAACTGTTTTGAACCTTTACTTGTGCTTTTCATGTCCCGCTTTTCTTTAAAAGTTCATCTTTTAATTTCCATATAATTGTATCCTCCTAACAAATCAATTTCTTCTCCAGCTATTAAATCCACACAAATATATTTAAGTTTGTGCAGTTTGCGGGTTGCAAGCTCTGACTAGTGCACTCTGACCATCCAGTCAAAGGATGTGAAAATGCTGACATGATCGGACGCCTTCTAGTTGGCCTCGGAGTGACCAAATCGCAATCTGATTGGTTAAAGCAACAGCTTCAAGCAACATGGAGTTTAGAGAAGGCCTTTCTGGCCCTGATGGCCTGCCACTGCCTTAAAGTGTTTGGGCCCAAAAATACATGAAGGTGGATTTCAAACCTGAATAGGTTACCGTCAAGCACTCAGGCTTCTTGGGATGAAATAATTAGCGAGTTCGAAGTTCCAACTATAAAGCTGACTTCTTATCAAAATGTTCATCCTGAATTGATAAACATCAATTGCGCCATAGTACAAAAAATAAGACTCTGGTATCATAACAAAATGTGACACTGATGCATATAAAGCTCAATTGCAATCGACCAAAAAGGCAGTAAAACATTTGAATAAATGTGAACCAAATGAAGTGACCGGTATTTTCACTTCATTTTTAATCTCATGTGAGATCCTATAGAACCTCAAATATATTCCTATGGATATCAGTTCACTTCAATAGATGAACTGAACTATTGTCTACTATTTCCTTAGCAGCAGACATTCAGAATTTAAATTGAAGACACAGCCATGACAATTTCATCTGTAAATAAACACAATATTGGAAGACAGTTAAACAGAAAACCATTTTTATTAGTTCTAAATAAACATGGTTCCATTGTTTTATTAAACTATTATAAAACGGTACAAATGCCTCACAAGAATTATTATATATTTATACATTAATAAATATATTATGGAAATGATTCAAGATAAATAGATCTGAATGATAGTAGGTGTTTTGCATAATAGCTTGACACACCTTGAACTCACCTCACTTCTTTCCTCTTCCTCTTCTGGCCTCTCTGAAATCCCTGCCTCTTTGCATGGCTCTTATGATTGTCAAACTCTATACAGTGCATGGAACTGACATCACATTAAACATTATACACGAAAATATCCACATTCATCAAAAAACGCTGTTCCTGCCAAATGCTTTTAAAAAGAGACAACGGGTTTCTAGTAATCTGTGTATGTGTATGTGTGTAGGTTCTGTAGGAGTGTGTGGTGCAGGAGGTGTGCAGGTGATAGATTCTCCACTGCTGACACAGCAGATTGAAGCTCAGAGGCTCAGCATAAAGCACCTGAAGAATGAAAACAACATACTGAAGGTCTTCTGTTCACCAAAATCACTTTGCAGAAATGTTACCATGGTCTGGACTTAGATCCAGTTACAATGCCACTAATCCAGGGAAGCCTAATTAAACTAGAGGCCTCGTGGCAGTATCCTGCTCATTTCACTGTAGGAGTAGACTGTGATGCAACACAATTAACTGTTTGGTGATTTGGGCAAACGTAGACATGCTGTCTTTTTAGACGTGGAGATTTGCACTCTTTCCTTTTAGTCACAGCAAAACTAGCCAGTCATTCAGGTCTGTAAATTCATGTATAAGGAAGAAGTTGTTACGCAGCATAAACAGCAATTTGAAAAGTTCCAATGTCTATGAAAACGCTGTGAGCATTTATCTTTAGCAGGTTACCAAATTAGTGAAAAAATCTAAGGGACAATATAAAAGAGGCTGCATTGGTTAAGCTGCCAGATAAGAAGATTTAATACTATAATAATGCTTTTTACTAGGGATGTGCATCTCGATAATAATTGATAATTGAGGTTGATGCAATTCACATCTCGATGCATAGCCAACGATACAATAAATTAAAGATACATATGAAGCAGCTACCGATGTGATGTGACCCGATTTTCCCGATTACGATGCAGTGCGATCCAATTTTGTTTTAATTCAACAAAATGCAATTCAATGTAATGCGATGCATTGGAAAAAATGTCATGCATTTTAATATGGTACAGAGTTTATTATTTTTTTGTAGCTTTTATTTCTCTGCTTCAGACAGACAGCAAATCATCAATTAACTTAATGATTAAATAAAATCAGACTTTCTTTTCCTGTTCTGTCTCCAGGAAGATGCAGCTCTACCTCTGCTATGTTAAACTGTATTCCATGTGACTCTCAGGACACGCCTCCGTCTCAATAGTGTTGTGATACGTCATATTTGCGTAGCAACAGCGGTGCTGAGAGAATGCGCTTGAGAAACAGTTTAACGAGGAGAAATCAATCTACATATCAAACATTGGTCACAAATTATTGGTTTCTTTCTAAATAATAAAAATATAGTGCATCTACTAATAATTATATATAAATAAATCATTTACTACCAATGCAAATATTTTTTAAAAACATCGCGACACAAATGCCAATGCTATCGCATCACATTGTTAACTTTTATGCTGATGCACAAATGAGAATCAGTGAATTTTATCATCCCTAATATTTACTATAGTAATAAAGTCTTTTGAGAAAGCAAATCATTACAAATCAATAAAATGAAGTTTTTATAGTGAAAAAAGCACCAGACACAATGTTGGACGTTATAATAAAAAAATAATTGTTAATTACTGCGATAATATAGTAATATAGATCACGTTGTACAGTATGTTATATTGTATTATATGTAATCGACAATTTCCTGACACATTATATTTACATTTCTTATACTTGTTATTACAGTTGATTAGCCATAATTTCCATTTCAATTGCATCTAGGCAGAGAAGATGCATGCTCAGCTATCCTCGCTTCCTCCGCTGAACGTTTCTAAGCTGAACTGGCGTGAAGGTTGTAGACCTGAGGTCCTATCCAGCGCTCTCTATCGCAAAACAGACCAGCTCCTGGAAACTCTGCTGCAGATGAGTGCCAACATCAAAGTCGTAGACATCACTGGAAAATCTCCAGGTTAGAGTTCCTGGCCTGCTCTGTCAGTTACACCTCCGCACTGACACACTCTTTATATTAATATAGAGAATATTTCTGTTTATATTTTTGTGTTCAGTGAGCCCCAGTGCCCAGCTCCTGGAGCAGACAGCGAGGCTTCAGTCTCTCGGGGAGACTCTTGACAGGCTGAAGGTAAAAGCAGGTTTAGAGCTTTAAGCCTAAATCATTATCGTGAAATGTAATTGCTGACTGACCTGTCACACACTGTCCTTTAGGATGAAGTGGCAGAGCATGTGGTTTCTCAGAAACCTGGCGCTCAGGTTTCGTCTGACTTTGCGACGTTCCCCTGCACCTCATTCGTAAAGGTAAAACACTGAGACGACTCATGACGTTTCTGTTATTATACACCAATCATGCATAACGTTATGACATTACAACATTGACAGTTTAAGTGAAAAAACACTGATTATCGCTTTATCATGGCACCAGTTAGTGGGTGGGATATATCATGCATCAAGTAAACATTTTGTCTACAAAGTTGATGTGTTAGAAGCAGGAAAAATGGGTAAGCGTAAGTATTTGAGTTGGGGTTTTCCCGGTCTGCAGTGGTCAGTATCTATTAAAAGTGGTCCAAGGAAGGAACAGTGGTGAACCGGCGACAGGGTGAAGGACGGCCAAGGCTCGTTAATGCACGTGGGGAGCGAAGGCTGGCACGTATAGTCCGATCAAAGAGACGAGCTCCTATAGCTCAAATTGCTGAAGAAGTGAATGCTGTTAATCCTCGAAGGGTCTGGACTGTTTTGGCAGCAAAAGGGGGACTAACACTATATTAGGCAAGTGGTCATAACGTTATGCCTGTTTGGTGTACACCTTGGTGAATAGCTGCTTTGTTGTTGCATCTATCTTATTGGCATCCTAGATTTACATTTACATTTGTGGCATTTAGCAGAAGCCCTCGTCCAGAGCGACGTACAAAATGGCTTTGAGTCTCTATCAATGAAAAAATCTACACTTGTACACTAGCTTACAATTTAAGATCAATCAGCCTACAACTCTTGAGTTTTTTTTCTTTGAGTAAAGCAAACTTGGAAAGTGTTTCAGAAAGAGGTAGGTTTTAGACCGCTTGAAGATAGTCAGGGACTTCGCTGTTCAGACATCTAGAGGAAGTTCATTCCACCACCTTGGTGCCAGAACAGAGAAGAGCCTTGAAGTATATTTACCTCTTATCCTGAGAGAAGGTGGTACCAGTCGAGCAGTGCTGGAGGATCTCAGACAGCGTGGTGCAGTATGAGGTGTGATGAGGTCTCTGAGGTAAGATAGTGCTGGTCCATTTTTGACCTTGTAGGCAAGCATCAGTGTTTTGAATTTGATATGTGCAGCTACCAGTTGAGGAAGAACTTGGGGTAGATCTGCCAGCGGAGCGTTGCAGCAGTCGAGTCTCGAAATGACAACAGACTGAACATGCACCTGGGCAGCCTGTGCTCCTAAAAATGGATGAATCCTTCGGATGTTGTAGAGAAGAAATCAACAAGAACGAGCCACGTTAGCAGCATGTGAGGAGAAGGACAGTTGATTGTCCATAGTTACCCCAAGGTTGTGAGCAGTGGCTGAAGGGGAGAGTAGAGAGTTATAAAGAGATATTCTAAGATCCTGACCTGGAGATGAATCACCTGGGATGACCAGCAGTTCGGTTTTGCCTGGGTTGAGTTTTAGTTGATGTGCACTCATCCAAAAAGATACTGTATGTCCGCCAAGCATGCCAAGATCCGAGCGAAAGCTGTGGTATCCGAAGGAGGAAAAGAAAAGGCAAGTAGGTACAGTAGGTGGTAGGTAGAACCTTATAAAACCAGGTTTATTTGCGATCGGAGATGTAAAAAAAATTTGGAAACAAACACCATTTATGTATAAAATATGTTCTATTGATGAAATCACCACCCTGATCAGCATCCTCTCGTTTCTGCTTTCCTCCCATTTCACCTTTGTTTTTCTCCCAGGCTAAGGAGGAGAAGATGAAAGATGAAGTTTTGGTAGGTCGTGTGATGGTGCCTTGCACTCGGGGGCAAGAGCAGGTTCACCGTCTCGTTCTGTCCCAGTACCAGCTGCAGCGAGTGCATCGCCTGCTTCAGACTTAATAACCTTCTGCACGAACGAGCCCTGCTGCCGCGTCCTGAACAACCCGGCCCACTTTCGCTAGATGCAGCTTTAGCTTCACCATCAGAAGCGTTTGTGTGAAATATGGAAACCTGGATCGTGAACATTGTGAATGGCAGGGACTGGGAGGGAATGTTTCTTTGCCTTGGCATCTTCGTAGCCTGACAAGCACATCCTCCTACTGGGGCGCAAGGCAGTAACTCAATATATTTGTTGCCCAGCAAAATAAGTCGTTAGAAAATCTGATAGGATGCAGTTTAAAAGCTGTTACTGCCTTTTGCTTTAGTAGGACACTGTTTACTTACTGAGTGCACTTTTTTTTTTTTTAACATCAGTGGATGAATCCAAAAAAAGCAATTTGCTCCTTAAATATTAAGCTTGCAAACAGATTTCAATATGACACAAGTGCATCATTTTCTCCCAAACACTAAACAGCAGTGTGTTTCCTTTAACCTGATTCAACCCATCAGATAATTCCCAATGCATTCTCGTTAAAAAGAGGGAAACCTCTGACGTTCCAGATCGTCAGGGAGTAACACAAGCAGACATGTGCTCTAAAATATAAACGTGTTCCGAATTTTATATCTGGCCCAAATCTATTACAAGCCAAAAAAAGAAGGGATCAGGGGTTTGGCGAAAAGCTAACCAAGCCCCCTGCATTATTCATGTTTTTGCAGTCCTTTTTTTGTCATCCACTAGCTTTTGGCATGGCAGAACTAAAAAGAAAAAAGCATAGCTTAACATCTTTTATAGGAAAAATCCAAAATCAGCTTTTGAAATAATGCAAACTGTCTAAAACATAAAAAAAAACACAAAATGGCATGCATCTGAATCTTAATGTTTGCTTTAACTATGAGGCTAAAACCATTCATAAAGAATGAGATTCAGACAATTTAAAACTAGTTCTAAATATTTAAACCAAAGCTGGTTAATGTGCTACTTTGTTTTTTTCTTTTCTTTTTGGGAACAGGTAGTCTAGAGAAAATCCGAGCTTGCATAACAGCACACGACCAATACATTCATACCAGTTAGACAAGTATGATCAATATTCAATATTTAATAGTCAATATTCCAGTGATCATACGTAAGTCGATGTTGTCTTAAGTTATTAACCTATTTATTGTGTAAAAAAAAAAAACGCCTAATGTTGCTTACTTATTGACGTCCTGAAGAACGTGTTTGATACGTGACACCTGAATAAAGATCATCTAACAGATGCGACATGACATTTCATGTGTCGTCACGTCTATAGATTAACAATGTGAACGCATTTGTGAACAACGAATACGGGGCAGTGAATGTAACGGCGTTTGATATCGACCTCAGAAACCACGATCATGATTAAAAAAGCTGCTTTCATCAGATTGTACGCGATCTTGGCATTTCCTTTTTCATTTCCTGGAGCCGAGCAGGGTATTAGTGCCTCATTCAGAACAGCCGCTGTTACAGTTACAGCCTGAGAAACCTTTTTCGTGTCACCTAAGAATTCTCTCATGCTGCTCGAGATTTCATCTGCAGCATCCTCAATGCAATATATTTGTTTCAAAATCTTTATTTCTAGCCCTAAGCAAAGGACACCTTTTTTTTGGTTTATAAAATTGCATACGCCCCACAAGCATACCCACGAATTAGCTGTGAATGAGCTCACTTTAATTGCATAAAAGATCTTGCTCTTGCCTAACAAGACTTGCAGCTAATACAGTCATAGAAGATTAATGACTTCTACCTGCAATATCCTGTTTCATCTAGAAGACTCCCTTTTTAGGCTGGTTCCTCTCAAGAGTTCTCTCTCATATTGTTTCCCTTGCAGCTCCTCTCTCTAGCTTGCTCACTGGGCACCAAAATCTATATCTGGAGTTCTGTAATGCTGTTTCACAGTGGAACACCGGAACCACGCCCATTGATAATGTAGTAACGCTTTAGCTTGGTCAGTGTGATGGTCGATCTGGAGCCTATTCAAAGGGAAACCTGTCCATTAGAAGGCAACAAACTTTTGCTCATTTGCTCACACCTAGCAGCAAATTTAATCAGTTAATCCAAAGGAAATTTAGGGAAACCAGAGAACCCTGAGGAAACCACAAGGTTACACAGATACTAACCTGAGCTCAGGATCGAACTGAAGACGCTGAAGAGATGCTGATGTTACCTGCTGATTTTGCTTCCATTTCAGCTCATCAACCCGATCCTATAGAGATGTCGACGGAAGCTGCAAAGCTAAACATTGTGAGTGTATCACAGGAGTGCTACCAGCTGGTGTTTTCCTCGTAGCATAGCACCTGCTGAAGGTTAAACATTCAGCCACAGCTCCAGAAGGCTACAGTCATGCTGCCTCTGCTCGGTCTTCATTTCACTCCTCCGATTCCCATTCCTGCCCATCTTCTATGTTGAATCCTCTTGTTATTAAACACATTTATTTATTTAGGTCTCTAAATAGAGAGGTGTTTACTGTTTGATATGTCAGAGCTCAAATAAACAAATGAATAAACAAACAGCTCTTGTAAAGCAGCCTAGAGGTTTGCAATTCATCAATGTTTCTTTGGTTTCAGGTGACATTCATGTAGACCGTAAAAGAAAACCAGGGAAGTAAAAAAAAATGCAAGCCATGCCGTTTTCAATAAAAAAAAAAAAAATGGTTTTGGACTATTCATCAGAACACGATGGTTTTTCCGAACCGAAAAGTTGTCGTTCTCTTTAATAATCATAAAATGGAATACAAACAGCTTCTCCGATACATAGAAGACCTAAAGGTTTAAAACATCTGTAGTAGGTTTTGCAGGGTACGAAGGAGTCTGCTAAATCACTGCAGACTAACAGGTAAACTGTCGAGAAAGAGTACAGAGCTCTCTCTGAGCAAGTAACAGTAAAAATCTTTAGGCACAATCACCAAGGTGGGTAGACATGGGATGTGTGTCAGTACAAAAGAGAGGGTTATTTGGCCCAGGTGTCAGCTTCTCTGTAAGAAGAAACTATAAATACATGGACATAAACACTACTTTTTGTAACCAAAAGCTCCTTTTAAAAAAATAATAAAAATAAAAAGGTGATGTGTAGTAGAGGAAAGAATGTTGAAGAAAGAAGAATCCAGCTTTGAAACCAGCATTAAATTAATATCAAGAACATAATAACCTTCAGGTGAGTTAGGAAAATTCATGTGGAAAATGTCTTTCTGTCCTGAGTTTCCAAAATAAACATTAGAGGCAAAAAGTATTAAAATGTTTTAAACACTGATAAAACTAACTCTGGGTGTTTTTCAGTAAATTAGGTAGAAAATCCTCAGGGTCCTTGAGGCAAAAAATAATAAAAGAGAGAAGAGAACAAAGATAATATATCCAATAGTGCAGGGTCCTCTATGGTTCTGTCAGAGCCATTCACTGATAGGACTGGGCTTATCTATGCTGCTGGTGGATTGCAGGTCTGTTACTGGAAGGGGTGGGCTCTGTTGGCAGCAGGAGCTTTGAGGCAGTCTCTGAGGCCTGTCAGTCGTGGCAGTGGGGCCTATCGCGTGGCTGGTGTCGGCTGGGACGAGGCGTGGAGGCCGAGGCCGAGGCAGAGGCGGCGGCATCCTCGGCTTCCTCCAGCTCACCCTGTAGCTCCTGACTCACACTGGACTGCAGTGCTGCAGGAGTCAGCCACTCTTTAGGTAGGCAGCTCTGTAGGAAGGGCACACATGAGCTGAAGTAGGCCAGTCTGTTCACCCAGCGTGGAATCTC
Organism: Silurus meridionalis; assembly: GCF_014805685.1. Classification (NCBI taxonomy): domain Eukaryota; kingdom Metazoa; phylum Chordata; class Actinopteri; order Siluriformes; family Siluridae; genus Silurus; species Silurus meridionalis. Next base: position 22,000,102 of record NC_060885.1, read on the forward strand.
ACGACCACACAGGATCTACCACAGACAGAAAACAGGAAGAGAGGTTGTGTAGCTACTGTATGCAACTTTCAAATACAGCAATACATTCATAATTCTTGGTAAATTCCGTTTCTGTAGAAAAATACGCATTACAATTTTGCTACTGTAATTATACAAATAAGCTGACATCCAGAGCTTTAGTTACAGTTTACATTAAACACTAGAATCGGGAAAAAGTCTCACGCGCAAATATCTCTAGAATTTGAACAGTGTGCTGCAGTTCTAAACGTGAAAACACTTTTTGAGAGACTTCAGCTACTGTAACTGAAATAACCACTGTTATTGCAACGAGGTGAGCCGAAAAACGCATCTCAGAATGCAAAATAACCCGTTGTAGGGTTCAGGGGCTGCTATAATTCAAATATCGCACAAATACACTCTTCGCAAATTACATACTTCTTTCTTTTTGTTCTTAATTTCACCCTGTCGCAACAGTTGTGGAGTGTTTGCTGCTTAATCATCTCACAGCTGAGTGTAGCTTTGCGTGAAATATCGTGTCAATACAACTGCCATGGTTCTTTCATACAATTTCTACATGTAACTATGTTCGAATAGTCTACTGACAAAAAAAAAAAAAAAAAAAAAAGCTAAAACAAGATGAGGAGATTTGGATCTAAAGACAAAGAAAGAAAGAGAAAGTGAAAGTGAAAGAGAGAATTCCATCTCTTCTACCGAGAAGGCATGAGCATGGCTGTGGTCATGATTCAAACTTGTGAAAAACAATTTGTTTTTTTTCTGTTTAGGTGTTGGGTTTGCATTGAGACTGTATTAGACAACATTCTTCAGCAATTGGTCTCCTCAGTTCACAGATGTATACAGACAGAACGGGACACTAAGTCAGTGGTGAACATGGCCCTGTCCCAACTTTTTGGAGACTTGTTACAGCCATTATATTAAACAATAATTTTTTTTACATTTTATATATTATATTTTTAACATTACATTATAATCTCATTTCAAAAGTTTACCTTTTTCACAGTGTCCCAAACATTTTTGGAATTGGAGTTGAATATACAAAATGTGACTGGGCAATATTTATATTATAGCATTATTAATAATTACATTATGGTATTATTTAATGTACCCAGTATGTAACTGTTGTAATCCTTATGTCTTTCTGTGTGTAATAAAAACAAACCAAATGTCACTCATCCTGTTTATTATATAATACAATGCACATAAACTGGTTCTTCCTCCAGTCCTGCTCCCAGAAGTCTTACCTCTGACAATGCTGAGGAAAAGTGATTGCAGTTCTTGTGCATAAGGTGGTATGCGTTGCCCTTGTACTCTTTTCCGAGCTCCTCCATGATCCGCTCAATGTCCTCCTCTGTGAAGTCTGTACTCCCGAGTACAATAGCCTCTCTGATAAGAAATAGAGAGAGAGCACATGAAAATAAATGTGGAAAATTAAGGGCACTCCCTTTTTATTTTTTTTACTTAGTGTAGCATCAGGTCTGTTAAATGACAGACTGGTTCAAGGTGGATTTTGGACTGCATCAAGGATCGGCTCTGAGCCCTTTCCTGTTTGCAGTGGTGATGGACAGGTTGACTGACGAGGTCTGACAGGAGTCTCCGTGGACTATGATGTTTGGGGGTGATATTGTGATTTGTGGTGAGAGTAGGAAGCAGGTTGAGAAGAGCCTGGAGAGGTGGAGGTACGCGCTGGAGAGAAGGGGAATGAAAGTCAGTAGGAGTAAGACAGAGTACATGTGTGTGAATGAGAGGAAGGGCAGTGGAGTGGTGCGGTTGCAGGGAGAAGATGTGGTGAAGGTGGCGGAGTTCAGGTACCTGGGGTCAACAGTGCAAAGTAATGGAGAGTGTGTTAGAAGTGAAGAAAAGAGTGCAGGCAGGGTGGAGTGGGTGGAGAAGCGTGATAGCAGGAGTGATTTGGGATAGAAGAGTGTCTGCAAGAGTGAAAGGGAAAGTTTATAGGACTGTGGTGAGACCTGCGATGTTGTATGGTTTAGAGACAGTGGCTTTGAGTAAAAGGCAGGAGGTGGAGCTGGAGGTAGCAGAGCTGAAGGTTTTGAGGTTTCCGTTGGGAGTGACGAGGATGGACATGATTAGAAAAGTGTTTATTAGAGGGACAGCGCATGTAGGACGTTTTGAAGACAAAGTGAGGGAGGCGAGATTGAGATGGTTTGGACATGTGCAGAGGAGGGACATGGGGTATATCAGTTGGAGAATGCTGAGGATGGAGCCAGCAGGAAGGAGGAAAAGAGGAAGGACAAGGAGGAGGTTTATGGATGTGGTGAATGCAGATGTCGAGGACAGGGTGGTATGGAGACGCATGATCCGCTGTGGCGACCCCTAATGGGAGCAGCCGAAAGAAGAAGAAGCAGCATCAAGTCTGTTACGAAACTCACTTGAATTTAAATGTCTCCCCAAGCTCTGTGGCATCACCAGGCGTTATCTCAAATATTCCGGAAAATGGATATGGATGCCCTCCATATGCAAATTCTACGACACAAGAGAAAGCCAAACACAATGAGAGGGGAAAAGAAAAAAAAAACAGACGTCATAAATATAAATGGCGAGCTGAGTGGAAAAGCAGTGGGAAACTCACCTCTGCCGTAAACCTCAATCCCTGAGTGGAAGACCCCGATACCCAGAGAGGTAGTGAACTCATTGATCCAGTACTGTAAAGAACATAGGTTTTATAAAGTACATATGCAAAACCCATTAAGCAACTGAGATCAAAACTTTATATCATTCCTTTTAACAGCAGCTTAAAAAACTGTTGTCAAACAGTTTTATAAACAATTTAAACCATTATGGCAGCACTTTTACTATACAGCTGTACATTTGCTTCTTTTTTTCCCCCATTTTTAAAATAGCTAACATATTTAAGTTACATATGATTATTGTGGGTGAACATGTGGCCTTAATAAGCAGCCGTTCAGAAGACATGCTGACCTACTTCACTGTGGCATTTACACAATTTATTGAGAAGCAATAAGTCATATAAGGGCGAGTTTTTAAACCTGACCACTCAGTTCTCTTTCCCAAAATAACTATCTTTACAAATATAATATAATATATTCTGATGATAAATAATACTTTTAAACACTAGCCATGTTTTTCACGGAGAGGGATCTCTAACTAGACAAATGTCAGGCAATATGGAAACTGTGATACTCGAGAATGGATAGTCATCAGAGGGCCATTTTTAAAAGGTCTGTTTCAAGCATCATTGTTCTCTCGCGCACAACCGCTGTGCTGTGATGCACTGTTTATCGTTGTATAAGAGCACTTAAAGCAGATGAAGAATAACGCCATTATGCAGAACTCGGAACAAGAAGTGGAATACGTCGTTGCGTTTTTTGTTGGGGTTTTTTTTTTTACATGAGAAGGCGCTTATGCCTTCTCATGTCCTGCTTTATATTATCCTGTTCTCTAATTTCCTGCCTGATGTGTTAATTTCATAATATTATTGCAAAGATTGTTATACACTATAAGCTACTCTCTGAGACAGCATTCCAGCTGCACAAACAAAACTACCATCCATTTTTTTTTTTATTCCATTCCATTTACAAAATAACGTGTGCGCGCATGTGCCACGCTGTCAAACATGTACAGTGCAATAAAACAGAACTGAATAGGAAAAAGCGTATGAATTGCAGAAAAGGGGCAGCAAGTCATTCATCACACTAAGACACTTCCTGCTAATGATTCATTTACATTGCAAAACATCAGTCTGTTGTAAGTGAGACAAGTTTACACATCCAAAATGACCACCTTTTTATGCATTCCGCGAGAAAAAACAGAAAAAATCTGTCCTCAGACAGCACTCTGTGTTCAAAAATATTTCTGTTCCAAGTAGTGTCAAAGGAAACACAAGTCATCGAGCGTGTAAAAAAAAAAGGAACAAGCATGCACAATGTTCCCTTTTTCAGTTCATTCCCACAACCTCTTCAAGGCCTCGATGTGCGACGAAGTTATATTTTAAGGCTGTTCTTTTTAACAGATGAACGCTGCGGTTTCTAAATGTAGTGGTGTAAATGGTATCTGGCCCCTGGTTTGTAAAAAAAACTTGCTTGTGCTCAAAGTCTAAAAGTTATTCCAGCCATTTAAACCTGAAAAAACCTAATAGTTTATCTGAATCATTTTTTAAGACCAGAAATGGAACTTCAGCAAGATTCCAGCTAAAATATTTATTTGTCCAGAATAGGAAACACAAGTAGTATACAAACATGTGCATTTGTCCCCCATTCGTATCAGTGGACATCATCTGTCGCATCAGTGTGTTGCGGTTTACCCAAACAGACGCATGATTCATAAACGGGGATGTACCGTATTTTCCGGACTATAAGCCGCTACTTTTTTCCCCACGCTTTGAACCCCGCAGCTCAAACAGCGAAACGGCAAATTTATGGATTTTTCCCGGTTTCAAAAGATTCAAGCCAAAAAACTGAACCCCATAACATTAGACCAATGAAATTGCAGAACGGGTTCAGGTGAACCAATTAAATTCTTTATATTAAATCAGATGCGCTCCCACTGAATCGGACCGCACCACATCATAAATATGGATGATGTTCCTCTGGCGTTTGACCTGCCGCTCACTCGGACTGTCTACAGGAAATGCGAATCATTCATCACGCTGAAAACAACCGGGCATGAAAAAAAACGCACTTCACCTGTGTTCTGAGCTGCATGGCATCGGGAGAAAAGCTTCACCGATGGTGATTTTTAAACGCACAACGATGCCAAAAGAAAAACTTTGTTGTGAAAGGAAGAAGGAAGACAGTGAACAATGACTTTCTTGGTAGGCTACTGTTTAGATACAAGCCGTGTAACAGACACTGCCTTTCGTTTAAGCCTGTGTAGTTCATTAGTTTCAGTGTAGACAAATGTAAAAAAAAAAAAAACTGCGGCTTAGGTGCGGCGTATTTATGTTCAAAATAAAAATCTTTGTCAAATTCAGTGCGTGCGGGTTATATATGGGTGCATAATGATCAATCTCAACTCAACTTTAGATGTTTCTAAGCATGTGCATGGGCATCAGCAGAGCCCGCAGTGAAACTGTTTGTGTTACTTATTTAATCATTTCCCTCCTGAAATTGTTGTGTGGATCTGCAGCATATCCCAGGAATACATAATGACAGAATGCCAAGACGTCCCAGAGTAACACTGAAGTATCAGCCAGTCAGTCATGTCACCTTTATTTACTGCTTTATCAACATTTATGATTGTTCATCAGTGCCCATTACTGATTTTTGCATAAATACTTTAGTCTCATGTAAAAGCCGTTTTTTTACTCTCTGGTTTTATGTGCAAGGATGCCACACAAATATGCATTTTTCACACATAAACCTCCTTGGTCTTCCACTTTTCCTCCTTCCTGGTGGCTCCATCCTCAGCGTTCTCCTACCGAATGTACCCCATGTCCCTCCTCTCTCTCACTTTGTCCCCAAAACGTCCTACATGTGCTGTCCCTCTAATAAACTTGTTTCTAATCCTGTGCATCCTCGTCACTCCCAACGAAAACCTCAACATCTTCAGCTCTGCTACCTCTGGCTCCACCTCCTGTCTTTTACTCAATGCCACTGTCTCTAAACCATACAACATCGCAGGTCTCACCACAGTCCTATAAACTTTCCCTTTCACTCTTTCAGATACCCTTCTATCACAGATCACTTCTGCTATCACTCTTCTCCACCCACTCCACCCTGCCTGCACTCTTTTCTTCACTTCTCTAACACACTTCATTACTTTGCACTGTTGACCCCAGGTACCTGAACTCCTCCACCTTCACCACCTCTTCTCTCTGTAACCACACCACTTCACTGCCCTCCCTCTCATTCACACACGTACTCTGTCTTACTCCTACTGACATTCATTCCCCTTCTCTCCAGAACGTACCTCGACCTCTCCAGGCTCTTCTCAACCTGCTCCCTACTCTCACCACAAATCACAATATCATCCACAAACATCATAGTCCACTGAGACTCCTGTCTGACCTCGTCCATCAACCTGTCCATCCCCATTGCAAACAGGATAGGGCTCAAAGCCGATCCTTGATGCAGTCCAAAATCCACCTTGAACCAGTCTGTTTTTCCTACTGCACACCTCACTGCTGTCACACTGTCCTCATACATGTCATGCACCACCCTCACATACTTCTCCTGACACGCCTGACTTTATCATACTGAACCACAGCTCCTCTCTCGGCACTCTGTTGTACGCTTTCTCTATATCCACATAAAACCAAGCTTTCACTACTCTTTCCCATAACTTTATGGTGTGACTGATCAACTTTATTCCCCTGTAGTTACAGGTCTGTAGCAGGTCTGCACATCTCCCTTATGCTTAAAGATCAGTACCAGCACACCCCTTCTCCATTCCTCAGGCATCCTCTCACCTTCCAAAATTCTGTTTAACAATCTGGTTAAAAACTCCACTGCCATCTCTCCTAAACATCTCCATGCTTCTACCAGTATGTCATCTGGTCCTACAGACATTCCACTCTTCATCCTCTTAATCGCTGCTCTCACTTCCTCCTTACTAATTCTATCCACTTCCTGCTTCACCATCTCCACACCATCCAACCTCTCTCTCTCTCTCTCTCTCTCTCTCTCTCTCATTTTCCTTGTTTATCTTTCTTTTTTCTATATGAATAGAAAAAATAACAGGAAGGTTGGGATAGTTTAGCGTTTACAGCTGATGTCTTCATGATTGTTTTTATGTCAGTGTCAGGTATAAGTTTAGCTATTTGTTCCATAATCTGGTGTGCCTGAATCCTGTTCTTTTGGGGCTATTACGCAATATACAATGTACAAAATATTATTTACATTTTCAACCAAGAAATCGTTCATTATTGGAAAATAATTTGTAAATGTTTACTGTTACTTTTCAGTAGGGTCAAATAACCCATTAATGCTTTTCAGCATTATACATTCAAATTCATGGTGAATATGATTTACCTCCACAATGAAGGCTAATTTATTAATTTGTTTGTCATAATAAAGGATTGTATTTAATCAGAAGGGACACATGGACAAGTGCCAGCTTTGTGAGCTTGAGTGTCTGAAGGCTTCCATTTGAACCTGCGGATCTCTGCTGCAGTGTTTATGTGGTTAGTTCTGTGAGTAAACACAGAGTAATCAGCAAACTATAGACGCTCTTTATAACTTAAATGTGGGTTTTATTCACACTAACATTCCACTTATTACCCTGTACTGTTCAAACGTTCAGACAAAAAGACCAGCACAGCAATATGACCGCATCTGAAACAGTTGTGCTTTAATCAGCATTCATTGTGTGGTTTCTCTTTTCCTGGAGAATACCAGTCTCCCGTAGACATATGAAGCCAGCCAACCGCATCGTTTCGAAATTGCTGCTCAGTGTCACAGGACGGTGTAACACAGGAAAGTGCTATCCGCCCTCCTCCCCATACATGAGCTCCTACCCAGCCTACCCTTTAACAGTTTGAGAAACCTAAGCACTTCTAAATTCTTTGAAAAGACATAACTCACTTTTTAGGCCATGTCCACGCAGGTACCTTTTTGTTCGAAAACGCATGTTTTTCCCTCCGTTTTGGTCTTCTGTCCACAATGAGATGGCGTTTTCAGTCAAGGAAAGCGTAGTTTTTAGAAAACGGTCTCCAAAGTGAATACATTTGAAAACTGTTTTCACGTTGGAGTGTGAACTGTGAAATCAGAGGCTTTTAAAAAAGATGACACACTTTTAATAGGGCTGTGTATAAGAAAGAAGAGTAAGAAAGACATTTCCTCTGTAAAGGTAGAGAATAGACACAGGCAAGGAAAGACAGGCATGTCCTGTTCTCTTGCAAGTGCAGTCTGCTCTAACTTTCAGTTTGTGTATATGGTACTGTTTTTTAAGCCACAAAAAAGCTTGGTCTGGTTTTTACAGTATCATTTTTTTATATCGATATTGAGAATCACTATAATATCGCAATACTCGCATGTATCGATATTTTCTTACACCCCTAATTTTTTTGTCATGTGACTGTGCCTTTCCTCGACATTGCCGCAAATTTTTTAAAAAGAAACTCACCAGCAGGCGGAAACGACGCAGGTCGAAGCAGCTTACGATTTGCTCATGTGCGGTACAGGGACGTGAGCATTTTTAGACGTTTCAGTGTGGATGAGCAACATTTGGAAAACGACTGAAAAAATGAAAGTATAGACGCGGGTCATTTTCAAATTGATCAGGATTAGTTTAGACGTAGCCTTAGAGTTTTTCTTCGCAGACCAAATTTGTACACTGAGCGACTTTATATATGTACATACAAGTTCATATACTTGTAGAAATATACATGAAATCACGATTAAACAGTTCTTTTGAACAGAAATCATTTTTTCCCCTCAGGTAAAAATCTCATCACACAAACTTTAAAGAATTGTGAAAGAATGACACCTTTACCATCAGTTACTGTTAAAGCTTATTAAACCCTCCCTTATTTGCAGAACATAACCGACAATTGAGTCAGATAATGACTACATTTCAGTTGGAAATCAACTGTTCTATGTTGCATGGATTAGCGACAGTGGCACTGAGTAAAAGACAGGAGGTGGAGCTGGAGGTAGCAGAGTTAAAGATGTTGAGGTTTTCGTTGGGAGTGATGAGGATGGACAGGATTAGAAATAAGTTTATTAGAGGGACAGCGCATGTTGGACGTTTTGGAGACAAGATGAGGGAAGCGAGATCGAGAGTGTTTGGACATGTGCAGAGGATGGACATCGGTTATATCAGTAGGAGAATGCTGAGGATGGAGCCGCCAGGAAGGAGGAAAAGAGGAAGACCAAGGAGGTGGAGGGAAGACATGCAGGTAGTTGGTTTGAAAGAAACAGATGTAGAGGAGAGGGGGGGGTTCGGAGACGAATGATCCGCTGTGGCGACCCCTAATAGGAGAAGCCTAAAGAAGAAGAAGAAGGTGGAAATCAACTGTTATAAATGGTACTTTACAAATGTTCTTTGCATATGAGACCAATTCAAGTGACTGCGTTTGTATTCCATAATTTGTAGCATCTACATTTTTTGGCTTTATTGTTGTGTCATGATCTTCACACTGTGGGCTTTTTTGTTTCAGGCTACACAACAAACTGAATCATATGCGGTTAAGGAACTTCAGTATCCCCAGTACCCATTCTCAAAAATGTTGAGATGAAGAAAACCAACTCTCAATTGAGATTCAGTTGGCAGTACTGGTTGCAATGGGCTACAGATGCTCATGGTTTAGTGGATTAAATGCGTGGAAGCATCTTTCCAGCCAATAAGATGACTAAGGGAATAAGTCATGCAATGGGAAGATGGGATTTTCCTCAGGTTTGCCATATTGTCTTATTTTATGCAGCTGGCAATGACCAAGAGCTTTAGGTGGCACGGCACAAACATGTACCATGTCAAAGGGGACGCTATAAATAGTCTGTGGGTGTCAGACTATGTATAGAACTGAGACACAGACATGTGTGGCCTGTACGAAGGAAATGGTGGCAATGCAAAGTAGTGTACAAGTAAAAGCAATGTCTCCAAATAATTTTCATTCAGCAGATTTAGATCATACTTTAATAATGCAGAAAGGTTAGACATGAGGCATAAAGGACTGCACTAATTGAGTCGGTATCAGGTGACAGACAGTAGCACTTCAATAAAATGTAGGGTCAACAACAAACAATATTAATATGTACGCATAAAAGGCAACATGGGTATGCAACATGGATATTAAACTACATAAGAATTTTATAGAAGAATCTATCATCTGTTCTGAGTCTCAGTTAATTAAAATGTTCTTGCTCAGTTTTAAGGACTTGTTATAATAAAAATGTTTCTTATTGTGGAATCGCTACCCTTCTACCCCAATTTTCTGACAAATGCTGATATACTGGGTGAACTCGTGTTAGCAGTTTGCTTTACCTGACCCCCGTTGCATGCTATACCAGTACATCCGAGTATAAAACATAAAAAATCTCCGTGATATGTCTAGATCTCTTTGCACTATTAACCAGGTGCTGGGCTTCGGCATGCAGGCCTGGTAACTGAGAAGCTTTCAATCCTTTCACATGCACGCAGACGTCGTAAAATCTTAATGAGCGAGCTCAACTCTCGGCAGGAAAACACTGACAGCTTGAGTCGTGATCCACTGTACACTACACAAATCTTGTACATGAAAATATGAAAATCGTTCACTACTTTCGGCTGAAAGCACAAGAGCTGCCCGTGAGCACTCCAAGCTATAGATGATGCACTTTAAAATGCAGTCATGCTGCATGCTTTATGTTCAATTACATTACTTGCCGGGTGCCTACTTGTTTATTGATTCAAATACATTCACTGTAATGAGGATCCAGTAACTTTGCTTACTGGCAGTTTGGGCATCATTATTCAGATGTCGAACAATGCTGCGTTAAAAAAAGCCTTGAAACGTGACACTCGTTTAAAAAAGAAATGACCAAAATGACTTTAATAAGTGCTCCGTTTTTGAAAGCCATGCGGTCATATTAACAATAATGGTGTCATGCTCACAACGTGTATAATATAATAAGTGTTGAATTCCTGTTGAACCACAGCAATTTGTACAGAATACATTTTCTTTGTTAATGCGCACAATCCATTTCCCCATTTGAAGTTACACTGAATAGTGTCCCTGGTATCTCCAAGCTGCCACTTCAGGGGCGCTGTAACGTGGCTGACTATTAAAGCTCTGACCCCAGCTTCCTAAAATCACTGGGATTTTTCACTGTGCTGTAAAGTACATCTGACAAGTATGAAGCACCCTACTCCCCCCCCATCATGGTACTAACTCGAAAAGGTGCCAAATCCTCGTCTTTAAGAACTTCCATGCAAAAACAATTTGACCTTCAAGAATTGTTGACATTGGACTTTTTGGACATTGACTTACGAAGTACTTTTTAAAATCCACCCACTATCCTTAAATTTGACAGGGAAAAAAAAAAATCCACCTACTGTTGTACGAACACAAACCAAGCAAAGCACTTAAATAACAATAAAGCCGTGGAAAAATGGGTGGCTACAGTTCAGGAGCAGATCTGTGGCAGCTGATCAGATCCATTTACATAAATTATTTAGCTGAAGGCAGCACATCGGCTAGAGACCAGTTACAGGGCTAAAGACATTAGGTAAAAAAAAAAAGCAAGGTTTTTTTGGGGGGGTGAGATTCATGTTAAAAAAAACACAAGCTGACCATAAAAAATAAACACAATGGACAAAGACGTATGCATTTATTGTCCCTGCTTCAAATACAGAACGGATGTCCAATCTGGCACTAGTCAAATGTGGGCTTGTGGTGCAAAACAAACTGACTCCATTTTGCTTTTTCATTTATTATAAACTAATCACAAATATTATATATTAAATATTATCATTTCTATTCTTATAGTTTATGTCAACAGTCCCTACAATTCTCCGATCAGGTCCACATTTCACACCAAATGATGGCTGAATTCAAAATCTTGAATCTGAAACGTTCATTTTAAGTTTGTAATCCAGATCTTTGCAATTAACTTGTGACTTTTACAAAAGTTGAATAAATGACTATTTAGCTGAAGGTATAAACGTGCAATATCTTCTTTGTCTGCTTGGCAAAGAGGAGATGAAGCAGTCTTTCATTAGAGGACGGTTAATCCAAAGATGCCTTTCTATAATATAATGCACAGATCATTTAGAAATATTCCTGGAAGATGATTCAGTGTTTGGGGTCTACATTTGTTGAGTAACAGAGTAGAGGATTTAACAAAAAAAAATTGTTTTGTTTTAGGCAAAACAAGAGGTTTAAGTGCACGAAAAAGGGGGTGAAAACCCCCCCAAAGAGAAACAAGATAACGAAGTGTAGAGTTGAATTCATTAAAGAAGCTCCATATGCAACACGTTGAACATGTAACTATAGATCAGGCGAACAAATAGTTCACAGATATTAACATTAAACATCAGAAGCACATAAAAATGTAAGTTAGACATCACTATTACTTCCATCTACATTTTCGAACCCCAAGCAGTTTCTAACCTTAAACACAAAGGAACATAATGTGTAACGCAGCAGCAGATAAGCAGCTAGATAACTTTCCTCTTTATATTTATTCACCAAACTAACTTAACTGCCTCCTCGTTCACAAAAAAACATGATGCGGTTTTGTAGTCGAGATATTCAAGACGAGAGAAATGTCATGAATTATAATGTTTAATTCCACTTACCATGTCATACACGTTCAGTATAACCGGCTCGTTGGCCATTACAGGCTTCCCTCTCTCCTAAGAACCCGTCTTCTCCACTCAGCACAGGCAGCTAGCCGGCTAGCTGCTGCTGGTTCAGATTTCTGTTTAGTTTAGTTTTATTTGTAAAAAAAATTGTACGTATTAAAAAAAGTCTCTCACGGTGGAGCTCCAGTGTCTTGGACTCGTCGTTTGTTTCTCTCCGCGGAACAATACGGAACGCGAGTGTAGGAAAGTAGGTGTAAGCCGGTTAATGTGACACCGCGCTGCTCTTCCTTACCATTAGCCAGGGATAAAAAAGATGAAGCTAGTGAGCTAAGCGTATTGCCAACAATATCATCCCCGTTCCTGCTGCTAGCCTGTTAGCTTCATCCCCAGTGCCGTAAAAACAACTCTCACACACACTCGAAGGAAAAAAAGAAGCAGAAACTAAGTCAAAGGCTAGGGTATTCACAAAAGCCATCAAACGAGGAAGTGTGTGTCGGCGTGAAACGTAAACCTAATATAAGGCGAAACATGAGAACATTTTAGCACCCAGGGAGATCAGCATCAGGGTTCTGCTGCTGCTGAAACACTGGGGGTGGATCAGTAACACTACATAACCCAGCCTGGCTCACTGCCTACAAACACACTGTCCACTGATTCCCCCATTTCTCTCTCGAAATGTGTGTGTGTTTGAGTTGAGTCTATTTCTACTTGTAATATTCATATAAATTTAATTCCCACCCACTAAGCTCCCCCAGATCTTCACACTTATTCAGTCAGATAGCCTTCATTCCATAGTCCACAGTTTGCCCCCCCAGTATACAATACATACTTTCCCTGATATTTGCCATGCTGTTTGTTCAGTACATCCTACAGATGTTTGATCAGCGTTAGATCTGGGGATTCTGAAGGCCGAGTCAACCCATTGAACACTTTGTGATGTTCCTCAAACCTGTAATCTGTCTCTCTCTCTCTCTCTCCATCTCTCTCTTTCTCTCTGAAAATGTGTGTTTGTGTTCATTCTATTTTTGCATGTAATATCATCATACATGTATTCACCCACTAAGCTAAGTAAAAGCAAGCTCCACAGGTCATACCAACATCTTCCTAATAAAAAAGATCATGCATGTCCATGACTGGACAAGAAAGAAACGTGTGCGACCAAGATCATTTGGTTGGAGCCCTGATTATACACTGATCAGATCAGATCAGATAAACCCACATGCCTAAAACAATCTACGTTTGTAACACCAAAACAGCTCTGTGCTGACGATGCCTGAACTTCACAAGACCTCTGACCAAGGCATCTTGTGGTACCTGGGACCAAGATGTTTACAGTAGATCCTTTAAGTCAGATTGTGTTGTAAGGATCAAACTTGTTTGTCCAGCACGTCCTAGAGACAATTGATTGGCGTAAGATCTGGGGATTCCCAGTCAACACCTTGAAAGCTTTATCATGTCCCCCAAACCATTCCACACTATTTGTAGGCTCCCAGGTTTGTACTGAATGGGGGCTGTAACAATATTTAGGTTGGTTTCATGAATGCCTGACCCCAAGGTTTCTCAGCAGACCATTGCCCAGAGCCTCACACTTCATAAATCAGCTTGCCGTTATTCCGTACTCCATCCCTGTGTGATCTGTCCCCCCAGTATACAATGCACACTCACCCGGATATTCAGCATGAAGAAGAAATGTGATTTACAAGGTCAGGTCTCCTTTTTTAATTTTTCCATAGTTCAGCTGTGATGCTCACACATTGTAGGAGCTTCCGGCAGTGTACAGGAGTCAGCATGGGCACGCTGATGGGTCTGCAGCTATACAGCTTCACATACAGCAAGTTGCAATGCAGTGTGTGTTCTAACACCTTTGATTGTACTTCAGTGAATGTGGCACATAACGATATTACACACTCACAGGCTCTTCTCATGTGCCTTGACCTTGCCATGTAAGTTCACGGTCTTGTAATAATTTCGACACTTTCAGAAACCCAAGGCAAACACAGATTAGTGATGTATTTTGACATTGACTGCTGTACATTTCTAAATTGGAATAACGCGTCTTTAAGCTAAATTTGAGTCTTCAGATCACATTGAATACAGTTTGAGAAGACAAAAAAGGGCTAATAAGCTTATCAGCAAATGATGTCTATGATATCCTTTTGTGCTTTAGTCATATTTACTGTAAATGTGTGGTGGATGCAGAGTGTCTTCATTAGTTTCGAATAGAGAATTCAATCATATTCCTTTTCTGTAATGATAAGCAGGTCACAGAGTCCTACCCTGTCTAGTCCACAAATGTAAATGTCAACTATGCCACAAAACCTATATGTAAATGATGGGGTGGGGTAAAGGAAGATCCATCCACCTGGTTTTGGCCCATAGTTGAGTCCTTATGTTCTGTCCTCTAGTGTTTCCTGTACATAAGATTGTTTTGAAGTATCTTACTTTTTAATATTGCTACTCGTGTTTTTTTCTCCCTTATATGTCCAGTACATACTATATTTACTAAAATTCAAAAGAAACACCATGATATTCTATTTACTACCCTTTTCAAACACTACATTTCTATATAATCATATATTTGCATTGTCATTTTTATTATCAGACCGCTTTAGGGAGTAAATCTAAATTCCTAACAAATCAAAGCATTAACGGATGTATGAGCATACGGTATATAAGACATACCACCTATCACTACAATCTGTGTATTTTTATGTGCCCTGTATATGCATTAAGGCAGTTTGTACTGTTACAGTTAGTTCGTCAGAGTGTATTAACATGCTATCATTTGGCATTAGTGAGGGTAATGAAAGTGTTGCTATTTTTTCCCTGTTCCATGTTAAAAACCAGTATCTAAATTCAGTGTGTGGTTTGAGGCTAAGTAGAAAGTGAATGATATACACTAAGGTATATGAACATTTGCACACCACCGTAAGAACTGCAGGTTTTTGAGATTTAAAAAATGAAACATGCAACTGAATACACGCACAGGATAAAGATAATATTGTTTTCCCTGTTGTGTAAAAGGAGACAGAAAAGTGTGTAAAGTTACAAGGTTGAACTGATTCAAGCTTTTCAAGATTTTTATTTTCACAAAGTTATATGCAGAATACAATTTTCTGCTTAAAAATGTGTGCATATCATAAAAGGAAGTGTGAATAAAAAATTGAGAAAATATGAAAAAAAAATAACAATTTATATATATATATATATATATATATATATATATATATATATATATATATATATATATATATTAGATAATGATAAAATGATATTTGCAAATATATTTAGATGTGCAAAAGGGAAGTACACAATGTAATGAGGTGTAACAAACCAAAAACATAAACAGTGACAATGACAATGTAAGGTGCTGTGTGCAAATGCAGAATGAACACGAGTAATTGAGGAGAGAACTGAGCATAAAAGACTTATGGGATAGTTTAGATGGGCATGATCACATTAATAACTGATAACTGAAACTGAAACACTATCACTATGTTTTTGCTTCCATCACGTGGTCTAAATGGTAAACTACAAATATAAAATTGTGGATCTGGAGCATGTGCACAAATTGAACAAAAGTATATTAAATCAAACAGTAAAGATGAATGAACCTGCAAAATTTAATTTAACGGATTACTTTTCAGAATATGTGGTATTTTCACTGTTCAATCAGTTCACACAATTTCCTCCTGGTGATTATAGACTTTACGGTCATAAAGGATGTATTAACAATTACAGAATTCCCATCAATATTTCCTGCTTTTTTATTTGTTGTTGTTTGTGAGAGAACACTATTGAGTCACATTAATGTTGATATTTAAAAGTGATGTTACCAATGGGCAAAAATTTCCAACCAACATAAACGAGCTTCTCCGAAGAAAACAGCTTGTCTTTGTTTTTTTGTGAAATCCATTCAAGTACACATCGAACAGTCACACCCAGAGCAGGCCATTCTTTACACACACACATTAACATGCATATTTCAGCTGTTTACAGTCTCAAAGTTGATCCTAAATGGATCCTTACTCTCTGTATAAGTGCACTATATGAGGTATGAGATAATGACTTCATCATTCTGTCTGGTGCACTTTGTTTCCCTCAGGGCATGATTATGCCTGTGGTTACATCCAAAACCACACAGTAGCATATTAGGTTACCTTTATTGAGCTTCTTCTCTCTACATGGATGGTCTAAATACAGAACATATTTTTAGCCCCTGAGAAGAAATGTAAAACAAGTCTTTCTGTTGGGCAAAATAATGGAACATATTACCATTAGATTAAAGAATTGAATCAGAGATCATCACTGAATTAATTAAAAAAAACGAATACTACTACTCTTAAAATAATATAATAAGGACAACATTTAGTGAACTCCTGACAATTGCACCTGTAGTTCTTTCCCAAAATCTTTTCCCAAAACGCTGTACCATTACCATTTCCCTTTACTAAAACTTGTTCTATGGGACCCTCTTCTCATCCTGGTTGTCAGACCTTCTCAAGATAATCGACAGACATGTTTCTAAGCATCCACATAATGCAAAATAAAATTTGATGCCTCAGACCACCAGGGCACCTTCCGTCATTGTTCCATGCTCCAGTTCTGATGCTCACTGTATTCTAGTGATCGCTAGTAGCTAGCATGAACCTTTTCAGCAATTTGTGCTATAGAAGCTCTTCTGATTAATCAATCTGTACTAGCTAACACTCCCAACTAGAATCAACAAGCCTTGGATGCCTTTGACCTTGTTGCTGTTTTACTGATTATAATTCAACATCTGTTTTGCACATGTCCATTTTTTTCTTCTTTTGGAATCAATGTAAACTTAAGATTCACCCACCATTCATGACATTATGACCTTATAACATTACGACCGGTTATGTAAATAAAACTGATTATCTCTTCAGCATGGCACTTGTTAGTGAGTGAGATATATGAGGCAGCAAGTGAACATTTTATGTGTTATAAGCAGGAAAAATGTGTGAGTTTGAACAGTGGTGAACCGGCGAGAGGGTCATGGGCGGCCAAGGCTCATTGATGCACGTGGGAAGGCGAAGGCTGGTCCCTGTGGTCCGAGCCAACAGACGAGCTCATGTAGCTGAAAATTGCTGAAGAAATGAATGCTGGTAATCCTCGACAGGTCACAGCTGTTTTGTTATGTTATGCCTGATCTGTGTATAACATGTTAAGCAATGTTAACACTTGTTATGGAAGTGTTACTGCCCCGGTTCAAGCCCAAGTATCGCCAAGGTACTTGGTAAACAAGTCCCTTAAGCCTCAGTGCTTCATGGGCGCTGTCATTGCTGTGACCTACGCTTTCTAACTTCGCTGAAATATGCGAAGAACGAATTTCACTGTGCTGTAGATCAGCGGTCCCCAACCTTTTTTGCACCACGGACCGAATTAATGTCGGACAATATTTTCACGGACGGGTCATTAGGGTGTGGTGGATAAATACAACAAAATAAAATGATACGACCGGCATAAACATTTTTATTTTCTAAATCTAATAAAAAACGTGAATCCACTGTGTTGTTTTTTGTTTATTTTGCTCGCTTGGGGTTTGAATTTAGCGGTAATGTATTATGTGTTAGCGGCCGGAGCCCCTTTAAGAAGGTAGAGGATGGAGGTAAGACATGTGACCGAGGCCAAGCATCTTTACATGTACCAAGAGTGAGTCATAGACAGATATAAAATAAAATATCGTTCAGAATCGGATAATAAATAAAACGGAAATAATGTAAGTTATGTATTCTTTCTGTGCGGCCCGGTACCAATTGACACGCGGCCCGGGGGTTGGGGACCACTGACGTAGGGTACATGAGAGAAGTAAAAAACACCTTTATTCCCTCCACCTGTAAAAATATTCTATTAACATGTTATTTATGATAAACATGACTCTTGAACTCATCCCCGGTGTCTTTACTCCTGAGTACACTGATATGAGCATAACCCCCGGATGTCCTGCTGTAGGCTGCGTTCCGAACTGACGCACAACATACTGTAGGATGTCAGATTGTGTGTGCGGTTTGGGACGCAGCCTGCGGGTAGGGGGCGTGTCTGGTGGTAGTGGTGGTGGGGTGGGCTGTGTGTTACGGGCTGTGTCGTGAAGATAACGTGTACAGTTTGGGTGGCTTCGACCGAGACGCATCGGGAAGTAAAGAAGTGAGCGGCTACAGGGCGCACACGGACCCGCACTCGGTCATGTCAGATAACGGGATCACGGAGGCGCGGACCACTCCAAGCCTCGGCAACAAAGTGATCGTGGTGCTGGGAGCCCAGTGGGGCGATGAAGGCAAGGGCAAAGTGGTGGACCTGCTGGCCCAGGACGCCGACATGGTCTGCAGATGTCAGGTACCGCCGGCGCTGAACGATCTAGCTACTGTAGGAGATGCACTGTGATGCACGGTGTTTCATGTGTATGTGTATGTGTATGTGTAATGTACAGGTTTCAATAAGACCTCTTGTTAGCACTGTGGCTAACGCTAGCCGGACTAACTTACCTGCGTTTCCCCAATGCGGATTTCATTTCCGGCCGCATCTCATTCAACCAAATCACTGACGATCGAGTCACCTTGATTTTAACAGCTCTAAAAAAAACCCTAAACACAGTGCAATGCTCTATTACAGATCTAGAATCTCCCAAGATGTTTAATGTCTCTGGTATGCTTCATTTAGATAGAATGGAGTGTATCTTTATTCTGAGAGTGTATGATGATGATAAATCAGTGCATCTGACTTTAGTGGCTTCTAGAAGAAGAAAGTAAAAGTAGATGCCGATCATATATCTAGTAATGAAATGATTAGGGTTGAGCAATACATTATGTTGTGCCACTTCATCGATGACGAAGGAGAATGACGACGGGCAAACTGTTACACACACACACACACACACACACACACACACACTTTCACTTCAAGTCTGATAGCAGATAGAGTCATTATTTCGTTTCGCATTAAGTGCTTCTTGACACTAATCAACCCTTTGATTCCTACCCCGATCCTTCCAAATACCTTTGACAAGTTTTTCACCTTTTTATTCTCATCTTTTTCTTTTCATTCAAAAGGACTAAATGTACAACACTGTCATCTGCCCTGGTATACTTGGATCACAAAAATGTGTCTCTTCCTTAATATCCTGTTCTTTCTGATATTTTTTCTTCGAAAGAGTGCTTTCGGTAAAAAGACTGATGATATAGTAAATTAATTCACCCCGTTCATGATAATTACAACCTCAGCAGTACTTGATATGCACACTTTCACTCACGTCACATGACATGTTAAGGGATTCATCAGGGACTGTAGTCTGAGCTGGAAAGAAATAAGCCCCAGCATTGCTTCTGCAACAGCTCTTCTGTATATTATTGCTTGTGTATGACTACTGATGATATTGTTGCACTTGGTTCCACACACTCACACACACAGGTGAAAGAAACAAATGAGGGTTTGTTTGTTCATTCGTCCATCAGTCTGTCTGTCTATGTGCCTGTCTGACTGAGATTCTTGTTTGTATGATATCTCAAGTATGAGTATTTACATGTTTAAAAGATATATGTTGAATTATAGGTCACAGCATGATCAAATGTATGAAATAGTTTTTCTCCAACAGCTTTCTTCCTGTTCGCCTTCAAAAGATTTATAATTCGTTTTCTCTTGATGTGTCTGAGATTCAAGATTGTCCTTAGTCTGATATCCCAAGTATGAGTTATTAAATGTTTGTAGTGTACATGTGGAATGATTCTTATATCAAAGAAATGAAGTGATTAGAATTTGGAATTGATTTAAACAGGCTCAAAGTCACAGTAACAATCAAGTGTATGTAATAGTTATGGCCTGTCTGTCTGTCTGTCTGACTGACTGACTGACTGACTGACAGACAGACAGACAGAGATGACTGGGTAAAGTAGGCCTTTGTAGGTGTATGTAGTATTTATATAATGCTATCTTTATAACCAGTAGATTAACTGATTTGTACACAAACTGGCTCAAGGTCACAACAAGGACAAATATCTGAAGTAGTTTTTTCATAGCTTCCTTATATAAAGTATTAGTTTAAGTGTAGCTCTGGCAGTCAAATGATTAAAGACTAAGCTTTTTAGTAGTGTAGGCATCTCTGTCAATACAGCTGACTTCAAGTTTTGTCTTGTTTAGTTTACATACAATACAAATATTGAATTTCACTGGATACGGCTACAGACACCCTCGAAGTAATTGAGCCGAAAGAGTTCTTTCTTTCTTTCTTTCTTTCTTTCTTTCTTTCTTTCTTTCTTTCTTTCTTTCTTTCTTTCTTTCTTTTCTGTATAAGATGCCAAATCCTGTCATAAAGAAACCTATAAGAGTTTTAACAATCATTCCCTCATCAGTCTCTTTTGTTTTCACTCTCTTGAATGCAGCTTGTCATGTTACTGAGTAACCATAAACCCCTTTGTGAATGTAGAATGTTCCTTGTCGGAAAATTTGCAGCTTTTCCTCTGACTATTAAAAAACATGTTTGGGCTTACATGCGACATGCTCTTCTAATAATGAAGTTAGAGGGGACAAGTTCCTTTGTATTATAGAATAGAAATCTAGAAATAACTTTTTTTCAACTGCATAAAAATACACTATATGGTGGAAGTTCTTGGACTGCTGTCCATCATATCTATGGAGTTCTTCCTCAAACAGTTTAAACAGCACATAACAGTGTAGACTTTTTGTGAGATGGAGCATTATAATTTCCATTTACTGGAAATAATAATCCCATACCTGTTCTTAGAGGTTACAGCTGAGATTGGACAGTAATCGTGATTTTCATGTAAAATTCTGTTTATCAACATGGAACTGAAGCAAGGGTTCATTTATGTGGTGCTACTATGTAATCCACTTATAACAGTTTGTTATTTTTCTTCTCTTTGTTCTGGGAATAATAAAATAACCAAATACAGAACCAAATACAATGACATCTGTGTGTAATTTCCCACATACTTCCCACATCATGAATAAACGGATATTCCTGGATCATCTGTTGGTCATATGATGTAAAAGTAAAGCAAAGCACTTAACAAGTTTGTGCGTTCTTTCAATTTGGATTGGTGTCTTTGGTTCCTACATGCTTTTATATCTACTTTGATGTCAGTGTTTTTTTAAGATGAACTGGCAATAGCAATTCAATTCAATAGCTAAAGATAGCAATTTTGTTTATGAGATTACTCTGTTTATGAGATTTCTTTGGTTGCATTGTTTTCTATTTCATTGTTCTAATTCTTAAGAACACTGAGGGGTGGGAAAATTAAAGAGAAGGTATAGATATTTATTTTATTATTATTGTAAATTCAAACAAGTCTTACTTACAGTGGCAGATCAACTAAGAGTGTATAAATTCTAATTTAGCAATATATTAAATATAGTATACTTATACTGGGTAGAATCTCTGCTTTTATAAAAGCCTCAGATCCATCTGACATGGATTCCTCAAGATGTTGGAATCGTTCTTTTGAGATTCTGGTCCATGTTGACATGATTACGTCATACGCTACAGATTTCACGTCACTTTCATGCTGTGAATTTCTTGTTCACAGTGCCCTATTGGATTCAGATCCACTAACTGGAAAGGCCAGTGAACACTGAACTCAAAGCCTGAACATAAAGCCAGTTTGAGGTAACGTTTGTTTTGCGACATTATTATGTTAGAAGTAGCCATTATAAGGTGGCAACTTGTGTTCATGAAGGGATGCACATAGTCAGTAGTAATGCACAAATAGATTGTGGCATTTAAGCTTTGATTGCTTGGTTTTAAAGGCGTAAAGTTGACCAAGAAATCATTCCCACACTATAACACCACCTCCACCAGCCTGAAAGGTATGTTTGGTCCATGGAGTCCATAAGTTATGCTACATATAATAAGCAGAATGTGCACCAAACATAAGTTTTATTCAAAACAGTAGGAAATAACAGGTGGGATGGCGTGTTATTAGAAACAAGATGATGTGATGTATATGAAGTTAAATCAACTTTTAACTGCAACTCAAATTCATAAATGGTGGTACACTGTGTAAAATGTAAATAATACAATGCAATGATTTGCAAACATCATAAATCCATATTGTATTCACAACAGAACATAGAAAACATATCAAATGCTTGCAATTTTAAGGGGAAAAAAAGTAAATACTTAATTTTAAGGCTGCAACACAATGGGATATGGGAACTGAAGTGACTAGTTGCTGAAATGTTGGGAGAGGAATGTTGTCCCATTTGTGTCTAATTCAGGATTCTAGCTGCTCAACAGTCCTGGGTTTTCTTTGTTATTTCATTTATTTCATGATGTGCCAAATGTTTTCAAATATTAAAAGGTCTAGACTGCAGGGCAGCACCCAGACTTTTCTAATACAGCGTCTTAGTGATAGATGCAGCATGTGGTTTAGCGATGTTTTGCTGAAATATCCACGGCCTTCCCTGAAAAAGAGGCTGTCTGAATGGAAGCAAATGTTCTCCGAAAACCTATAGATACCTTTCAGCATTGATGGAGCCTTTCCAGATGTGCAGGCTGCCCATTGAGCTTTTTTGCACCCCGTATACCATCAAAGATACAGGCTTTTGAACTGAGCTTCCTCTTTAGTCCAGAGGATGCGGTATCCATGTGTTCAGAAAAGATTTTAGAAATTTAATTTATCTGACCACAGGACTTTGCCTGTGCCTTAGTTTTGGCCCAGACAACACAGCAGCGTTTCTGGATTCTTTTTTACATATGGCTTCTTCTTTTTTGCATGATTGGGCTTTAACCGTTTATCTGCCTATCATTACTTCCGAGAGACTCTGCCTCTCTAAGATCTCTCTTATACCCAATCATGTTAAGACCTGCAGCCAATTAACATAATTAGTCACAAAATGTTCCCCAACAACTGTTTATTTTTGGTAACACTTGTTTTCCATCTTTTATTGCACCAGTCCCGACTTGAGACTTGTTGCAGACATCAAATTTAAAATAAACTTTTTTAATTACTCAGTTTTAACTTTCTTTTATTCAAAAATAAAATATGGGGTTATGAGATTTGTGGATCATTGCATTCTGTTTTTTTTTTATATTTTACACAACAACTTCTTTAGAAATTGGTTGTATATTCTAACTAAATGTATGATATATATATATATATATATATATTATATATTATATATTATATATTTTATATATATATATATATATATATATATATATATATATATATATATATAGTGATAAGGTCTTCTCTTGTTTATAGATATTCCTTTCTTGTGACATTGTGTGTAATAATATAATACAGTGTACAGTGAGAGCTTTTTAGAAGTTTACTGTTAAAAGTATGATGTAGGTGAAGGGTTTAAATCCTTTGTTAAATAGGGTTTAATCCTTCTTTGTACACTTTATAATACTTTTATCAATGTAAAACAATGTGTAGAATGTGACCAGGGCAGATTAAAATGTGGCAGCTTTAGAAGTATCTGGTTAATGCCTTGGGTATGTTTAGAACCTTATAAATTCCCCCTTGTGTGTAACATTTACAAAGGAATTGCTTGTTTCTGATTGATTCGCCCATTTTTTCGTGATTAGTGATTTGTGTATAGTGCTGTGAGTATAGTCAGGCTTTCTGAAAAAAACTATACAATATTGTATTATGTATTGTTTATTGGTATTGTTAAGAGTATTCTAATTACTTTTGCAGTAAAGTAAACATTATATAGCCTAAAAAATTAAGCTTTCAGAAGCGCTGTAATGCTCTTTTTGGGTATGCAGAACATTTATTTCATCATCATCACTTCATCATCATTAGTACTGCACAATTAATTCATCATCGACTACCGGAATCTCAACGCTCAGATCACTCCACTCCCATATCCGCTTTCTCTGGTCTCGGCCGCCTGGATATGCGTAGCGCCTACAACCTCGTGCGCATCCGCCAGGGTGACGAATGGAAGACAGCCTTCATCACCCCTGCTGGACACCATGACTACCGCGTCATGCCGTACGCTCTATCCATCTCCCCCACGGGGTTCCAGACGTTCATGAATGAGGTGTTCAGACCGTTTCTCCATCAATTTGTGATCGTCTACATTTATGACATTCTCATCTTCTCCAGAAGAACCATCATCTCTACCTCAACATTTCCAAGTGTGAGTCCCATCAATCAGAGGTGCAGTTCCTGGGTTACATAATCAGCTTGGCGGAAATCCGTTTAGATGACGGGAAGGTGAAGGCGGTACAGGACTGGCCCTGTCCCAACACCATCAAGGAACTCCAGCGCTGCCTGGGATTTGCAATTTCTACTGCCGGTTTATCCAGGGCTTCAGCCTAGTCCTCGCTCCGCTCACCTCTGTACTAAAGGGGAAGGCCAAGACTATCGCGTGGACCACGAGGCCGAGGAGGACTTTACCGAGCTGTAGAGGCGGTTCTGTGTCGCCCCCCTCCTGCGACACCTGAATCCCCAGCTCCCATTCATAGTGGAGGTAGACGCTTCCTCCACTGGCTTAGAGGCTGCCTTGTCCCAACAGTCAGGACTCAATCACGGCTTCGACCCTGCGCCTTTTTTCAAAGAAGCTGTTTCCCGCCGAGCAGAACTACGACATCAGGAACCAGGAGCTCCTCGCCATCAAATAAGCGCTCGGGGAGTGGCGACACTGGCTCAAGGGAGTGGCACAACCTTTTACGGTCCTTACCGACCGTAAGAACCTCCAATACCTCCGTGAGGCCAACGGTTGAACCCCAGGCAGGCAAGATGGGCACTGTTTCTCACCCAGGTTTCATTACACCATCACGTACCGGCCGGGCTCGAGAAACGGCAAGGCGGATGCCATGTCTCAGATCTATGGCCCTGACAAGCCAACAGACCCTGAGCCTTTAATTCCTCCCAAGCTCATTCTATGCCCTATCGTCTGGGAACTGGAGAAGGAAATCCACGGACAGAGACGTGTCGACAAGCCCTGCAAAAATCCATTTACGACGCTCCCGGTTCGAGTCACCTGGTCAGAAGACGAACTCTCCTCTTGGCCCAAGCACTACTAGTGGCCGTGTATAAGTGGGGAGGTCGCTCGGTTTGTCTGGGGCTGCCCAGTCTGTGCCATGCCAAAGACCCCATGACCACCCAGAGGTTCGCGGACTCTCAGAGGTCGAAGGCCCCATCCTACCAACCTGGGGACCAAGTTTGGTTGTCCACTAAGACTCCGACTCCCTTGTAAAAAGCTCAGCCCCTGCTTCATCGGGCCGTTCCAGATCATTCAGCGGGTCAATGGGTAGCCTATAGGCTAGACCTGCCCCCCAGGTACTGCATCCACCCAACCTCTCACGTGTCACTCTTGAAACCATTCACACCACCTACCACTATGTCAGGGAACCACCGGCCATGCCTTCCCTTAGCACCCTGCACGCTCGCAGCGCCTCACCCACTTACTAATCACCGTCACCTGTTTCCCATCATCTCTCCCCCTACTTAAGGCTCTCACTTTCATTCATTCATCGTCTGTTCTACAGTGCATTCTGGAGATCATTCATAGACTATCCATTCTATGGACTTTACCAGTTTCCTGGTTCTATTACGGACTACACCCGTTTTTCGGTACGGCTACTTCCTGGCTGTTTGTATTCTGTTTAAAGACTATTAAACCTTGTTATAGTTACTTCGGTTTCGTCTGCTAGATACCAGCCTGACAACCCTACAGTTGCAGTGTGTATATTATTGTTCCTGCTGAACTGTTGTGTGTGTATATGCTTTTCAGGGGTGTAACGGTACACGTATTCGTAACAAAATTGTTCGATACAGGGCTTTCAGTTCGGTACACATGTACGTGCAGAACATAGTTTGTTTAGTCTCCACCTCGCACTTTGAGTGGATTTTTTATTATTATTATTATTATTATTTTATTATTATTATTATTATTAAACTTGAACACATACTTCGTCCACCACTGAATACAGACAAGTGGAGTGATGCACAGTGAAATATCACACTGTTGTTTGAAGGAAATACACAAAATGGTGTTGACACGTCGCTTGGCCAATGAGTTTAATAATAAGATTAAGGGGTATACAAAAATAAAAAAGAGGTTAATTCTGTAAAACAGGCACAAGACAAAATACTGTACATATCTTGTACGGTAATCTTCTTTTTGGGACTCCAACTTCTACAAGCTGTAGATGCTTTGCATGTACCTTTTAGTGCCGTGGCAAACTATTGACTCGAAAAATTACTCAAAAATGTTTAGAAATAAATCTCACTGCTTGCATAGAATAGGGAGTGTTACTGATGAATTCACCTTCAGCTTATACACTTTCACTGCTACAGTTACAGTGAAAACTTTTTTATACCTCTTTTACAATTTAAATAATTACTGTTTTATTTAAAGAGTGCTGTAACACTTAGACATGCAGCTTTGCAGAAATCCATATGTAGATTTATTATTAGATCCCTAATGAGCAAGTTAGAGATGAGCATGGCAAGTAGAAACTCCAAAAGGAAGAAACCTCGAAAGAAACTAAACTCAATAGAGAACCCTTCCTACAACCCTACAACTAAAACAAACTGGTTTTGGGATGTGTAAACTTGGCATTCATGGTATCCAAGTTATACTGCCCCTTAGCATAGTTCAGTTACTAAATACAATGCAATGCAAAACAGCATAAACATGCCTCAGAAGCAGTTAATCAAAACCCCCTTTTTTCGAACAAGATTGCTTCATCAAACAGTACACAAGGATTTCTAAACAACTGATCAGTATTACAGCCTTTAGTTACAACTGCTCTAAATTGTTTGTCCCAGGCAAATGATCTGCATGTCCTCTTAGCTTGTATAGAGGTCACATGCAAATGAAATTGTACACCGTATTGTACAGGTCGATTTGGGATTTGTGGTTTAATATTCCTGCACACACACATGCACACACACAGACACACACACACACACACTGCTGTCTTGACCGTTTTGACCCAGAACATTCAATTTGCCTTTTTATCTCAATTTTATATGCAACCCCTTACAATATTTATCTAATTTTGAACCCGAATGTATTTAGTTTTAAACAGAATTTGATTTACAATGTGCCATGATGTGTCCAAAACCAGTTCTGTTATGCTAAGTGGATGAACAGTTTGGAGAAAGTGAACTCAATGTTTAAATAAATAAATAAATAATAATAAAACAATTTGTTTTGCAAGTAAGAGTGTACAGGGCCTGTTCTGCTTTTTATAACACCGCCTGCACTAGCAGTTTTCTTGGATCTATTTCTGACTGCCACAAACTCTGCTGCAGTGCTTGGACTGACGGTCACACTATTAAGCACAAGCAAATAAAGTACCGACAATGTTGGGAAATAAGGCTGCAATCGCTTGTTGATTATGTGATCGTATATCGTTATTTCAGCAGAATAATATAGCAGAAGGCACCAATACACAAACAGCACTCTTAGTAAGTTGTCTTTAAATTCTTATGTAGTAAAGAATATCCTAATCAAAATCATAGCATTCATATAGAAATTAGCGCTTTAGTTCATCGATTGAGCAAAGTGGCAGGCAAATTCTGAGATTCTCAAAATGTTTTAAATATATATGCATTTTTATAGATTTCTAATGAAAGAATAAACCACCTTCACATGATTTGCTGTTTAAAAGATGTTTCTCAATTTGAAGGGGTTTTTAAATGTTATTATTATTTCTAATGCTTATATCCTCTAGCTGCTTTAGTATGCTTCTAGAATATTATAACTATGGTTATCTTCATTTTAAAAACGCAACGCAACAGATGCATGTTGAATGCATCTCGTCAGGAAGTTCTGCGTTAACCATATTACGTTTCCTCCCTTAACTCTACGCAAATGATGAAAGGCCACCTGTTGCCCTGGGGGCGTAGCACGTTCTACTTTCCATCTAACAAGATTCACAACATACCAGGGAGTATATATTTAACATACTCCTTGTATACTGATATACACAGACAGATGAACCATTTAGTTTTCTCAAAAGGATTTTATTGCATTGGTGTCAAGTTACCAAAATCATCACCACTGGTTTGGTCAACCCTCTCATTTTGAGCTGCCTTTAGTTAACTAGCGTCATATCTTTAAATGCATTACATGTCTGACAGTAAATAAAAAGCTTATTTAGGTCTGACAAAGCTCTCAAAAGCTTTAAAGACTGCAGTTTAACATGGCTGTGCCATTTAGCTGTACTAAATAGATTTCAAATGAAATCAAGTGATTATATTTGTAATTTTGTTGCTGTTCCATAATACATATATGTATAGTACATCTAATTTATCGCTACTGACTAGAAATATTTATGTAAAATTCTGTAATACACACAACCTGGCTGAGTTATGGTGCATGGATGTCTCTAGGGAGAGTCGTGAATCGTGAATACTAGCAGAGATGTAATGAGTACATGAAAATCATGCTTAAATAAAAGTATAGATACTACAAAAACTTTACATAAGTAAAAAGTCACCAATTCCAATATGACTTGAGTAAATGTATTTGATTTGAACAGTACTTGAGTATTTGACACATGTTGAACGTAGGTTCAAAGATGCAATAGTCCTCAACACCAAGATACAGTTTAGTGAAAAGCCAAAAACAGTTGATTTGTAAGGTTTTATTTTCTAAATACAAATCAAATTGTACAAATCAGCTTAACCATGATCAACACAGCCGCTTCAACATGCCAGAATGAAACAGTAAAAAAACAAGTCGGTCAAACAATGACGATGAAGTGAAGCAATACAATATTACAATATAGTGGAGTACAAAGTACTTCTATTGATTCATAAATGCTTTTATCTTTGATACTCAGCAGACAAAACGGCAAAATATACTTAAGTAGAGTAACAAAGTACATTTACTCAAATACTTTATACCAGTGCATATCAGAATCATGCCATATTGTTTCCATTTATAAATATTGCATATCATTTTCAGGTTTTTCAAAGTGTCGTATTTAAAAAACAAAAAAAAACAAAACAAAATGATTATTACTGTTCCAGGCTTATTTAGATAACTTTTAGCTTCTAACACCATCTGTCTATTAAAAAAAAGAATAACTTCACAGTAGGGCTGTACGATATATATAGGCTACGATAATATTATAATTGTTGTTTTAACAATGTGTGATTTGACACTATCAAATAAATCGCAAAACCCCAAAAAAACACACCTACAAGACATTAATAATTAAGAACAAATTAACAATACATTAATATTTAGAGACTTACATTTTAGACATCACATTGCCTGTTTTTTTTCCATAACAAAAATAATTCCAAACAAAGCCACGGCACTGTTTTGCATTTTTGAGCAATAGTAATTAACTAAGTAAGTGAGTCATTGCGATTAAACGGAATAATTTAAACGGGTGATTAATTTAATCGCAATGACTCACTTATTAACAGTGACTTATTGGCAGTTTTAATTTCATATTTAAAATATCTTTCCTCTGCATTGTACAGTTTCATTTTGTTAATTTCATTTGCTTGGAAATGTCAAAATGTCTTATTGTTAATGACTGTTAAATGTAATAATTTGATTTAAAGATGATGCACTTTCATAAAGTAGCTTTATGAAGGAAAAACAAATGCCCAAAAAAGGTAAAAATACATTTTAACTTATTGGAAAAAAATGAATCCTTGTCATTGCTGTGAACTGACCACCATACAGAATATGAAAAATCTAAAAATATTTAAGGAGTCAGCTGTCCATGGTAGTCCTTATGGTGCCAGAACAATAACACACTCAGGATAAGATCGTCTGATTTTCGTATTTGTAAAATGCTGTAAAAACATTGAGATATCATTTTACACCCCTACTTGAGAGTCTTTCAGGGAAAGGTGTCACAGGTGGCCATTTTGCAATAAATGATGTAAATTCTATTGCTAATTGCACCTGAGCTGTCTTAAAGGTTTAATAGCAAGTAGGTTCATTTGAAGGGTACCTATGAAAGTTAAGCTTTTGCAGTATTTGTTTTGTGGGGTTACAAGATTTAATCAGCATGTTTAACACAACTGTAGAAGTAGACACTTTTTGTAGAAGTTTGATTTTTAGGAATTAGTTAGCTACCTGTCCAATAGGCCCATGATGGCACTTGACCAATAGGCCATCCTAGGCGCTTGACCAAAGAAGCCCTCAAATGCGCTTGACCAAAAGGATTTTGGTGACACTTTACCAATAGGCCCTCATAGGTCCTTGATCAGAAGGCCCTCTTTGTCGCTTGACCAATAGTCTTTCATAGGCGCTTGACTAATTGACACTCACAAGCATTTGACCAGTAGGCACTTGTAGGTGCTTGACCAATAAGCCCTCAAATGCGCTTGACCAATATTTCTTGACCAAAAAACATTGAGCTAAATCCTCCTCTTAACCAGGACACAGGTAATTAGTATTAAATTCATATTATATCTTACTGTTGCTAACTCATAACAACATGCCATTGCTAATTATTGCTTGCAACTGAACATCATTAAGTCTTAATATGCTTCAAATAAAATATGCTTTTGTGTTGCAAAACTTATGCAGTAACTTCATGCTAAACTCAAATGCAAGCTGTCAAATCATAGTTCAGCTGAAGTACCTTGGCAATAACAAACTGCATATCACTATACTGTCAAAAATGTTAATTATTATCTCATGTTCGACTGTTATTCTTTATGGACAAATTATTACTCTTATCAGATCTGCTCTAAATGTAAAACACACCATGGGTGCAAATCTGTTTATGTGGCAGCCTGCTGTGCCAGTGGCTTGTGACAGGTTATTACAGGGGTCTGAGTGGTATGGCTCTATCATGGTTGGTGATAAGTTGGCAAGCCTGATACGTATCCCACTACTGCATAGGCTTATCAGTCACAGCTAGCTACTTTTAGCCTGTCAGGTGTGGAATATGGAAGTCAGCCAACACAGCCTGACGCCCAAATCCAGTGAGAGTCATGTGCAAAGATAAAGAACATTGAAAAAGTCACAATATTGCTGGAAATTCTGATTAAGGCTGCTCATATTAAGCGATTAGGCAATATAATTAATTTATAATTACTTTAGAATCTTATTGACCTGTAATTAAATAAACATTGATATTCAGTTAATAATTAGCTTTTTTTTATATACTTGCAAAGCTTTTTTATGTCCTTGTATCAAGGTCAATGTAAATTTTGTTGGTTTCTGATCTAGTTTATGTTTACTAGAACATCATTATCTTTATGCACAACAAACTTTGGGTGTCTAAAAATAGTTGTCTACGTTGCTAGTCCACTGTAGTTGGTGTGACTTAATTTTTTTTATTTATCTACTTTCTTTTTAAAAGGCTTAAAGTAGAACAGGGCTTTTTAGTAGTAGTTTTCAGTAGAAGTAGTTTTCAGAGCTTAAAATTTTATTATGATGATAGTAATGATGAAAAATTGTAGAAACAAAAATATTCATAAAACTACAGATATCCAGTTAAATGGAATACACATCAAGGTGTAGTGTAAAACAGGTTGATTTGCATGTTATGAATAAGGCGTTACATTAGCTTGCACAAATATACAAAGTAGCAGAATAGCCAAGCAGGTAAATTGTACTAGCTACAAGAGGTCAGCTGATAATGGATTTTACAGATACTGATAGCTAGGTTGGATCGTACTTGCTGAGACAGATTAATTGACCTATAGTTTATAAAATGAATACTGGATAAAAAACAAACAAACAAAGACTTCATGTAAAATAGTACTGAACTTTATAAAAAAAAATTTAAAAGTATAGAATCATGAAAATGTGTGAAATGAAATAATTATGAATAATACTCCAAATACGTAGTTACAAATATACACTTTAAATAAACTGCACATAGCATCAATGATTTGCTTCTAGAGGCCGCTCTTGTACTGTATAAAGAAACCTGGAAAAACTGTCAGTATGGATTTTTGCTGATAGTTGATAGTTTCAGCAATCAATTATCAGTGCTGATTAATCGGTCAACCTCTACTAGCTACATACACTCACCAATAGCACCAAAGACGTCTGCTTCTTCCTTCCTTGTTTTATTTTGTTTTGTAACATTTCTATGCTTATTTCACGATGGCTGTAGATGACAAGATAAGATAAAAACTTAAAGAAACATATGGATCACATGTGCCATAGGATGGGCAGGGGTGGGGAAAATACTGAAAAAGTGAATATATAAATTATGTGTCCAAATTTTACCCAGTGGTAAACTTAACCGAAGATGCACTTAAGTGATTGTAAATACGTTTTCCATTAAGAAAGCTGTTGATTTTCATGCAACCATGCCTTTTGGTATTATAGCTAAATTAAGTTTAATTGTAATACTTGGCTGCATTAATGTGGCAAAATAATACATAAGTATAATCAAAAAGTACCACATTTTTTAGACTTAATTGCTGATGTTGCTTGTTGCTTGACATTACTGATAGTTTTACATACTGTATGTTCGTAAAAAAGTTTCACTTTCTTGCTTGCTAATGTTAACCTATGGTTTTTGGACCTGCTCTGTCGTATAATAATTCGATGAACAAGACCACCTCAAACTGACAAGATTTCAAATTGTTTTAGCCATGTCTCAGCAATTTTTTTATTTACTTTGCCTAATGTGACATGGTATGCAGTAGCTGTTGGCTAATGTGATAGTGTTTCTCCTGGAGAGAGGCTCCTGTAGATATGGAACTTAACTCGTATCATACCTGAAATTGTGTAGGATAGAAAGAGCATGGCCTAATTAAGGCTGCTCCACATGTCCAGACCTGTCCAGTGGAATACTGTAATACTACACTGCATTGTTAACACTAGATGTCCCTGCTAAGAGTATGGCCATATATTAACTAAAAAGGACAGGCATCTCACAGGAGTTGACCAGGAATAGCTTGGGTCTTCTGCTCATTACGTAAAAAAAAAACCCACAAACGTATGCTGATTTATTGTGGGTGCTCTGTAAGAACAGCCACATACTTTATGAGAGGTCAGAACCCAAGCCCTGACGCACAAGGACACTTGATATCCATGCATGGGGACTTTTTTTTTTTTTTTTTTTACATGAAGGTTATTTATGTGCACATATAAATAATCACTGTTTATCCCAATTTTAGGTACACACATAATATATATACACACACGCACGCGTGCGCACACACGCACGCGCGCGCACACGCACACAAGAGGTCAGTTTTGATAGTGGCAGTCTGTGGGAAAGCACATTGGCCTAACTAAGGAAGCAAAACAAAAATTAAAAAATAAGAAAGAAGGGAAAGATATAGAAAGAATGTAATTTCAGAAGACTATTGGTAGTGTTGTTATTACGTTCTATATACCGTAATTTCCGGACTATTAAGCGCACCTAAATATAAGCTGCACCCACTGAATTTTATAAAGATTTTTATTTTGAACATAAAAAGCCATCTACATTGAAACTAATGAACTTTACACAGGCTTTAACGAAAGACAGTGTCTGTTACACGGCTTGTATCTAAACAGTAGCCTACCAATAAAGTCATTGTTCACTGTCTTCCTTCTTCCTTTCACAACAATTTCTCTCGGAGTTTTTCTTTTGGCATCGTCGTGCGTTTAAAAATCACCATCGGTGAAGCTTTTCTCCCGATGCCGTGCAGCTCAGAACACAGGTGAAGTGTGTTTTTTCATGCCCGGTTGTTTTCAGCGTGATGAATGATTCGCATTTCCTGTTGCCAGTCCGAGTGAGCAGCAGGTCAAACGTCAGAGGAACCTCATCCATATTTATGATGTGGTGCGGTCCGATTCAGTGGGAGCGCGATTTAATATAAAGAGTTTCATTGGTGAACCTGAACCCATTCGGCAATTTCATTGGTCTAATGTTATGGGGCTCAGTTTTTTGGCTTGAATCTTGTGAAACTGGGAAAAACCCAGGAAAAATCCATAAATTAGCCGCTTCATTGTTTAAGCCGCGGGGTTTAAAGTGTGGGAAAAAAGTAGCGGCTTATAGTCCGGAAAATACGGTAGTTTATTTTTTCATATCTTAAAATACATTTACATACATTACAGTTTGTGATTAAAAACAAATTGATCTTGGATACTTGGTCTGTCCTTCATGAGGTGCCTGTATATAATTGGTACTGGGGAAGTTGCTGTTCATTTATGGATAAAAATGTCTGCTAGAGAGTTTAACCCATAATTATTAGAACCCTGAATGCTCGTTCTGGGAAAGATTGACATATTTTCAGTGGGGTCCAAAAGGAAATAAACAGATTTTTGCCTTTTTTTTTTATATTTTAGACAATAAATGTTCAATTTCTTGATATATTTAATAGAGGTCGACCGATTCATCGATGTACAAAAATAATTGGTACTAATAGTTAATTGCTGGAACTATCAGTTATCGGCAAAAATCCATACTGATACTTGCGTTATGCAGTACAAGAGCAGCTTGTAGAGGCAAATGGAATGTTAATTTTCAATGCATGTTTTTTTAGTAGACTCAGTAGTGGGGTTTTTTTTGTTTAAATTTTTGTAATAAAGTGCGGTACTATTTATCTCTAATATTTAATTTATGTGTCTATTCTTTTATATATTTGCATTTATTTTTTCTTTTTTTCTTTGCTGATGTAACAAAGAAATTTCCCCACTGTGGGATGAATAAAGGTATATCTTATTTTATCTTATCTTATCTTATCTTATCTTAATGTTCATGATTCATAACTATGTCTAGGTCAGTATACAGTATACAAATGTAATCAAATGTGTGATATTGACTGTTTACTGTTTTGTGGGTCAAATTGCCAGATTTCCTCACAAACCAGGTGTTTAGATGACATTCTGGTGGATTTGATTTAAAATGGGTCATATGGTTTTGTACAAACCTGCAAGGTTTACGTATGCCATATCAGCATTGTAATTGTAGCTGTGCTCACATCAATGTGATTTTCTATCCATTTAATGAGCTCTGCCACCAAATCATTCACAATCATGTCATGTCAACTGGAATACTCTTCAACCAAAGCTTTAACATATTAAAACCACAAAGTAAGCCTGCAGAAGTTTCTTAGCGCTCTCTGACAATGAACAATGAGTAGTTATTTCCTTTCCTGTTCTTTCTCTTTATTGAATTGTGTATGTTTTTTAAACATTTTGTAAATAAGGAAAGATTTTAGTTGGATGTTACAAGCATCTATTTACCATCAACAAGTATATTTTAATCCAAAGAATCCAGAAATTGTCTAGGGCCAAGCTGTTAAGAATAGCATGATATTTGATTAACAAGATGAGATTTTGGACTTGATCCATGCAGGGTCAGAGTCATGGGGTCAAGTCAAATGTCTTAAATAGCTTTCCTTTAATAAGTTGCTTTCTGTTTTTGATACAAAGATGTAACTTCAAGAATTTAAGGCTCATTTTAAACTCATAATATTAATGAAATCAAGGCTAATTTTCTGTCAAACTGTCAATCAGTAGGCAAATCTTCATAGTACAAAAATAATTAGTTAATTGTTTGTGAGTTATTTAACATGTGAAATAGTAACAAGATGGACTAAATGTTAGTGTAAAAACTTTTCATTGATTTTCTTAGCAGAAAGTTCGTCATTAACTATAGTTACTGGCTATATAGTAATTCAAATTTTTTTTTGTAAATAACGATTCAAAAGTCAATTACAAAATATTATGTGACTCAAATATATAGTTGACATCAAAGTGATTGCTCAGTGGTTGGACCTCTGATCGGAAAGGTTTTGAGTTCAAATGCCATAAATGTATACAGTTTTCAAATAATGATTCTTGAACAGTAAATTAATCTTTATTTATAAATAAATTTTTCAGGAATGATCTTGTTAGAATTAATAGACTCTAAACGTTGAAAGACATTTAATATAGTACACATGAAACAAACCTGTCACTTTTTTCACAAAATATTGTTCTAGAAGTATTTCAATACAAAATTGTATTGTCATATTAAGCCAGTGATATAATGATAATGTAGAAGCATAATTATGTAAATTCACCCTTCCAGAAAGCATTTTTTCATAAAGCACCTGCTAGTAAAGCGATTATGTCCATTTCTTTTTCGACATAAACAGGGTCAATCCCCGACATTACTGACTCTGGATTATTTAAAACACTAAAATTATTCTTCAGTTGTCAGTACGTTGTTGTGTGCCATTTTTCCTACACATCACTGGTTATGCAACTTGGATTCAAACTCACAATTTTTGCAATTGTATGTTTTTTTTTTTCTTAAATTTAACATCTATGCAAAGCATGAATTTGAATTTGACAAGTGAAGAGCAGACACTGTGTGAATGCCAAATTATTATTGACATTTGTCCTTATGTAATCAGGCATGTATGTAAACACAATGGCCAAAAATCGAGGTCAGCAAAAACAATCAAGGTCATGCTCATAAATATTAAGTAGATCACTTAATTAATGTGAAAGGCCTAGTAACCAGAGAGGTTTTGTGTATATATGTGTTGTAAGGTTTCTACCTGATCTGGAATTATGGCTTTCTGTGTACCCAAGTGCAAATATTTTAATGTAGAGATGCACGAAAAATTTTACCACTGTACAGATGAGATGTTTAAAGTAGAGAGAAGTGTGTAACAGACTCTAGATTTATTTTGAGAGATTTGAAATATGGTCTGTGCAAAAGGTCCTTTCAAACAAAAAGAAGTACAGTAGTTTGAGAAGTGCACATATTTTTGTATTGATTTGCTGTTCTGTTTTATTCTATTGTGTTTTTGTAGGGAGGCAACAACGCAGGACACACAGTGGTGGTGGACTCTGTAGAATATGACTTTCACCTTTTACCTAGTGGCATTATCAACCCTAATGTCACAGCCTTTATTGGTAAGTATTTTATTATCAGTGTTTTAGCTACAGAATTGTACTGTAACTATTTGTTCCAGTTTACTTGAGCCATACCCCGGACCAAATCATGCGGCACAGTGCAGTACCCCATTCATCTGCACTGACCCTATTTGGCTAATGGCTTTTTGAATAATGTGTCAGCAACTCTTGTGTTCGAAAAAGACTAATGCACGGCAAACCCTTTAAACGTTTCAACAGCCACATATTTCATCATGCGAATTCATGGAACAGTAGCACCTTATATTTTGTGTGTGGTCCTGAAAAACTGCTTTATCATGTCCACTGTATACATTAATGTGCATTAGTAAGTGTTCATTCTCATAACTGTGTTGCTATCTATTGCTACACTATAGTCATCTGGATTAAAACAGCTCTCCTGTCTTTTAACAGGCAATGGTGTCGTGATTCACCTTCCCGGTCTTTTTGAGGAGGCTGAGAAAAATGTGCGGAAGGGTAAAGGTGTGTTTGGGTATTCGG
This sequence comes from Silurus meridionalis, assembly GCF_014805685.1. NCBI lineage: Eukaryota > Metazoa > Chordata > Actinopteri > Siluriformes > Siluridae > Silurus > Silurus meridionalis. The sequence goes on from NC_060885.1 coordinate 22,037,608, forward strand.
AAAACACAGACATGGTAGTCTGAAGCATGTCTCTTCATGTGTCTCGTGCGCACAAACCAAAATCTTTTCTGCATTTGATTCCAGGTCTGGAGGGCTGGGAGAAGCGGCTTATCATTTCTGACCGCGCCCATATTGGTATGTGCGGCTTCTGTCTTTCGGGATTTATAATCAGGATTGTTTTGTTTTTACTTGTTCAATTGTAATGCAATTAGGAAGAAAACAGTTTGCCTCCGCTTTCCTTTAAATCCCAGGAGAATGTAGAACGAAATGCAAGGTTTTTTTATGTGTCTGCTATAGCAACTTCTTCAATGTGCATTTTTGCATCCATTCTTGAGGTTAGTTGTTCATTCTGGAGGCAGGTTGCTTGTAATTGGCTAAAGTTCAGTTGATTCTAATTCAGATATTGTTCTAGTATTAGTAGTAGTAATCTAGACCCTCTTTGTCTACAGTGTTTGATTTCCATCAAGCTGTGGACGGTGTTCAAGAACAGGAGAGGCAACAGAAAGCTGGCAAAATGTAAGCACTGTTTCTGCCACAAATGTAATAACTAGAAAATGTTTCTGTGGTTTTATTAAACCTTCTGGATTAAATAGAAATAAAAATCTTTTTTTTTTTTTTTTGCAGGATTGGAAACTAAACTGGTTTTAAAACTTGTAAATGAAACTGTCTCATTTGGGGTTTTTTTTAGTTTAGGAACAACGAAAAAGGGCATCGGGCCCGTCTACTCAGCAAAGGCTGCCAGGAATGGCCTTCGCATATGTGACCTTTTGTCTGACTTCGAACAATTTTCAGAAAGGTGAGGGCATCACTTAAATGACTATAATAGTAATAGACCAGTAATGATCCACTGTACAAACTGGTTTTTACACACTTATATGTACAAAAGTTTGTGGACATCTGACCATAAGATTCTATGTGCTTTTTGAACATTCCATTCAATACTAAGTCCTCAATGGCTGTAATAGTAACCTCCACTCTTCTGGGAAGATGTTTCATTAGATTTTCAAATGTGGTTGTGAAGATTTGTGCTTATTCAGCCATAAGGGTGTTAGTAAATTCAGGTACTGATGCAGGGGAGGTGAGTAGGCCTGGGGTACAGTCAGCGTTCACATTTATCCCAAAGGTTTTTTTAGTAGGGTTGAGGTCAGATCTTTATAGCAGACCACTCGTACCGATATCTTCATGGAGCTGACTTTGTTCCCAATGCAATGTCATGCTGGAACAGGTTTGGGTGTAGGTGAAGGCAAAATATCAGGTGTCCCAATGCTTTTGTAGCTAGAGTGTTCTTAACAACTATTTTAGACTTAACACACTCTGTTGTTATCTAACATCGTCTAACAAATGGGTTTCCAAATGTTTTTCTATGAGGGCCACATCATTTTTCCTTTCTGTAATGGTGGCTGGGTTGGTCTGTTACAGAAAATGACATGGGCTACCAGTGACTACCACTATAATTGTGAGATTTTATTATGATTTTAAATATATTTATTATGCCTCTTAAAGCTCACATGGAATGTTACTTTGAATGTACCATTATTTTAGTTTGTGGGTGAATCTAACAAATAATTAATTATTAGTTTTATTTAAAAGCCAACCTTTATTATCAAATACTGATATGATTTAAGTAAAACGTAGATTTCAAATGACATTTTAAAAATATGGCTCTGGCATTGTTCAGAGGTCCATTAAATATGTGTGCGAGATTTAGTTTACAAATTCTGTTCTAGTTGAATTGAAATGTTTAATTTGTTGTCATGTGAGATTACAAACCCACAGCAAAATGAAGGCCTTTTTTTACGAATGCTGTTCCATTGTGGTCAATTGTTGTAATTTTTTTAAATTGAAGCTTGTTATTTATAGGTATAAAAATTTGGCCTCACAGTACAAGTCTATGTACCCATCATTGGAGATAGATATTGATGGAGAGCTGGAGAAACTCAAGGTGAGTTTCACTCAGTTCCTGAGTGCTGTTTCTTTCTGACCAGTTTTGGCTTTTAGATTTATCTTTAGCCTTGCGATATAGGCTTTGTTACTGATAATTGTATGGAACATTATAAACATTAGGGCTGCTATGACACAAGTCACAGTTATTTAAGCATAACTTTACAATGTGATCTAATTAAAGGCAGCATTTGAGTAAAGAAGAATCAACCAACTCAACTACCATTTTTTCACATATGAGCTTACAGAGCAGTATGTTTTTTCTTTTATATCAGGCTTATGTGGACCGAATAAAACCCATGGTAAGAGACGGTGTGTTCTTCATGTATGAGGCTCTGCATGGTGCATCTAAAAAGATACTGGTGGAGGGAGCCAATGCTGCCCTGCTGGACATTGACTTTGGTAAGCAAACTGCAGTAATACATGTGGGACAAGTACAGCTCATTCCTTTATTCCCAACCACATGCAAGTGAAAAGAACAAGTATTATCTTAACCAGCCAATATGAAACATTCCCTTTTAAAATGTGCTGGAACATCATCTCAGCTCAGCAGGGGAGTCTTTCTCCAGATCTCTGGCACAACATATATGGCCAGAGGTGGAAAGAGTACTAAAAAATTCTAAGTAAAAGTACTATCGATTCAAGTTACCTACTCGAGTAAACTTAAAAAGTAGGTTATTTAAAATGTGCACAGAGTAAAATTTACAAGTTACTTTTTTAAACAGCAGGGGTGAGGTGTTCAAATGTAGTTAAAAAAGGACAAGGGGATATAAATCTTAGATTTGTTTTTAATTGAAGGAACACCTTTACAAAATAAAGTGCAATAAAAAAAACAAAAAAACAAAACACATTTCCTGACTGGAGTCTAATGTGAGCACTTTTGCACAAAATAATCTCCTGTTATAGTGTCATTTATGATGACGAGAGAACTTGCAAATGCATATTCAGAATTCAGACAACGGCATTTCGCTCACTCCTGGGTCATCATCACTGGCATCTGTCTTGTTTGTCTCCGCCTTTCTTTCTTAGTGGGTTTAGTGGGTTTGTTCTCCCAGCCATCAGCCAATCAGTGAATTGGTTCCCGGCATGTAATTTTTTTGTTTTCCCCTTCCATTATTTTTATTTAATTTGTTCTTTTCCTTAGTAAAGGTTCAAAATGTAGTAAAGTACAAAACTTCAAACAAAACACAATTAGATAAAAGTAAAATGACAGATTTTTAAAACTACTTTTAAAAGTAGAAGTACACAAAAAACAACCTAATTACAGTAACAAAACTAAATGTAATTCATTACTTTCCACCTCTGTCTATGGCTAATGTACCTCCTGGAAATCACATGACACTCTGCATGTTTCTTTCAAACACCAGTCACTTTTAGCATGTTGACTGTTTTGTTCCATTGTATGTCACAGCACTGGTATGTTCGTGAATAGAATTTTGTTATTCAGTTTCAGTAGAGGCTTAGGTATGAAACCCCTCATATATTAGAAAGCATATTTTTTAGGTCTTAGCATCTTTTTAAAGAGATTCTACTGGTGGAAGATGATGCACAGAATAAAATTACTGTTTTTCTGGAGCTGCACTTCTAGAAATAAATTATAGTAATAAATTGTCTTGTTTACGTGTATATGATGTCCAGTTTTTGAAAGTGGATACCAGCAGTATTCCTGTGTTTTTGTTTTAAACCAAAGTGAGTCATGAAGAATTTGAGGACACACTATTGAGAGCGTTACGATTCTGTCTTTTCAGGAACGTACCCTTTCGTAACCTCATCCAACTGTACCGTGGGTGGGGTGTGTACGGGCCTGGGCATGCCACCGCAGAATGTGGGGGAGGTTTACGGTGTCGTCAAGGCCTACACCACCCGAGTGGGCATCGGCGCCTTTCCATCCGAACAGAATAATGTGAGCGTCTGCTTTTGCAAAGACTTCTTATTGTGCTAGTGTTACAAATGTTCGGTTCTTGTGTAAGGTATAGGTTACCTCTCTGAGAACTTATCACATGTGATGTCAAAAGAGCAGGAACCCCCGCCCGGCATCGTAGTGTGCAATTTCAGCACACTACATTTTAGTGCAGACAATGCCTTTTCACATTTTTTGGGATGAACGCCTGTGATGCAGAGCAAACACGAGTAAAACAGGAATTTGCTTTGTATATACACACACATGCAGACTCATGAGTTTTCTCAGCGTGAGCTTGAAATCCAGCTGTTATTTCTGGGTGTGACATAATCCACGGATTCATGAGATGAACCTGTTTTCATTGCATAGCAGCTTATAGCTTTACTACCTTCCACACTCGATTGACCAAACTTACATTTGTTTGGCAGCACCATCTAGTGGAGGATATTACACTATGAACAAAAGTTTCTGGACTTCTGACCATATTCATTTTGAACATCCTATTTCACATTTAGACCACGTTTACTGTTATAATAACCTCCACTCTTCTGGGAAGATGATCTACTAGATTTTGTGGACATATGTGATCATTCAGGTACAAGGGTGTTAGTAATGTCATATACCGATGTAGGTGAAGTGAGGAGGTGTGAGGTGCAGTCAGTGTTCCAATTCATCTGAAAGGTGTTATGTTTTTATTCTTTAAAGTTCAGTAGGGTTGAGGACAGAGCTCCATAGCTGGCCACTCAAACCCATGTAAAGCATATCTTTCTGGAGCATGCTTTATACTCACAGTAAAACGTATTGTCATGCTTGATCAGGTTTGGGTCTCCTAGTTCAAGTTGAAGGAAAATGTGAAGGAAAACTTATACAATTGTGTGTCTCTAACTTAGTAGTAATAGTTTGGGGTAGAACCACATGGGGCTGGAAATAAAACTTAAACTAAAACTTTGCCTACATAGTGTACATTATACATTACTAAGGAACAATTTTTTTTGTTTTGAATCACCTTCAAGGTTGCGTGAACAAATCCTGACTTAAATCTGTGTGAATACTGTGTATGGGTTTATTCTATCCATTTTTATTGAAGGAAATCGGAGAGCTGCTTCAGACAAGAGGGAAGGAGGTGGGCGTGACCACGGGCCGCAAGAGACGATGCGGTTGGCTAGATCTGGTGCTTGTCAAATATGCTCATATGATCAACGGTTTCACTGCGTAAGTTTTCAGTTCATCTTCTTTCAGTTTTGCCTTATAGATGCTGTCTATGCTTTTGAAGTGGAAACTCTTAGAATAAATATTATGGTTTCTTATGAAGACTATTGTATTTAGTCCCTTACAAAGGGAAATGTAATCTAAGTGCCTGCATAATTACTGGTACAAAAAATTATTTTGCTTTTCCAAGCTGTGTTCTAACATGCGTCCCTTTTTAGCTTGGCTCTAACCAAATTAGACATCTTGGACGTCCTCTCTGAAATCAAAGTTGGTGTGGGTTATAAGGTGGACAACGAACTCATACCGTATTTCCCAGGTGAGCACATAAAGATTCTCGCGAATATTATTCAATTACATGCTTTCCTGCACTGTATAGCCGAAAGAATGCTGCCACCTGACCATCACACCAGTTGGAAGCACACAATTGTACACAATGTCTCTGTATGCTGTACCATTACTATTTCCCTTCATGCCCAAAGCCTGTTCCAGCATGACAATGCATCTGTACACAAAGCAAAAGCGTGTCAAACCTTGAATGTCTTGCATAGAGCCCCGAATTCATCCCTACTACTGACTACTTATTATTCTTTTATGTAATTTGAACTTACACCAGTAGTGGAAATGCTCTTCTGTTGTACCACTAAGGAGCTCAGATAATGTTACAATAATTACTGCACATTTCTGTGAATAGGAATAATAACTGTGGAAGTCGTTTTATATATTAAAACATTCACAACCTTTAAAAGAAAATGTAGATTCCTTTTTCCCCACAATGGACACTTTGATGCAATTGGTGTATTTAATTTCACGTCCGTTACGTTTACATAAACGTTTGCTTTTGGAAGAATATACCAAAAAACATGAAGGTGCCTAAAAAAGACTTCATGTTGACAGCAAACCAGGAGATGTTACAAAAGGTTGAGGTCCAGTATGAGACTTTGCCTGGCTGGAACAGCAACACCTCAGCTGCTAGGACCTTTGAAGAGCTTCCTGAAAATGCACAGAAATACGTTCGCTTTATCGAGGAGATCCTTAAGGTGCCCGGTAAGAGATTTTGTTCCTTTCATTTCAATCGCTTTTTGATAGTCAATGTTAATTGTTATTAATGGTTTGAGTACCTTTATAATTGTTTTCAATTGCTTAGTGTTCAAGTGTCAGCACTAGACATGACACAGACACAATTACTAACTGTTTCTTTGTCTGTGCCAGTGAAATGGATCGGTATTGGCAAGTCAAGAGAGTCCATGATCCAGCTGTTTTAGGGGTTGATCGGCTGGTGGTATTCTCCAAGCTCTCTGACTCAGCACAGCGCTCTGGGCCAATCTGTGGGATTACCTAATGAAGTCAAAGAAAGGAATCCGTTCTCTCACCTCATTACTCACTGCAGTTTCTTCTAATACAACACCATGGATTCTTTTTTCTTCACTGTATGATCCTCTACTCAAAAATCTCAAGGTTCTTGGGAGGTCACTGTAGGACAAGTTATTGAAGCATCTTTTGGTCTTTAGGGAACAAACTTAACTTTAACCTCTCACGAGCACCTGTTTAACATTTTCAAGTAGGATTTCTGTGACAAAACTGTATCTGTCCTTTTGGGTTTCCTGTTTTATTGGTTCCTCGTGCCTAGATTGCTTTTAATGAGTATTTAGAGAAGCATCACTTCTTTTAATTGATCATATATGCAGACCCGAGAGGTTAATATAGATTCAGAAGTGCCGTAGGGCCTGATTTCTACTAGTATAATTAATTTATTTCAAGATTAAGTGTCTCAACGAGGCAAAACTTCTAACTTCGAATAGTTTTTAACAGAGTTTCTTAAACACATCCTGAGTCATTTATGATTTATATTATTGTGCCACTGAGTATTCGTCCTCGATTATCTTTTTTTTTCTCACTATTACAGTGTTTTTGACAAGAATGCAACATTTTTCATTATTCCCTTTCAGATTCGAATGTAAATTACACATTTCTTTGCGAAACTATTTATTATTATTCACATAGATTTGACAGATCATGCATCCTATTTGTGTTTGCACTGATGTGTACTTACTGCCCAAGTATTTAATTTGAAGTAAGCCAACTTAATCAGAGAAAATCTCACCCACATAAACATACATTTTAAACTTTATCAAGTATGCTATTAAAAGATATTGACATTTTTCCATTTGTAGAAAGTGAAAGCATGGAAATGAAAACCTATCGACCCATTTTTAACCTAACACTGGTAGTGTTGCATACTTACTGCACCAACTTCATTCATGACTTGAATGTATTTACACACACACTTAGTTCAACTCTCAGGATTTTCTGGTGGTCATAACTGTTTATTTTACTTCTAATCTGTAGATTGTTGAACTGTTTGAATGCTTGTCTCTTGCCTCTTTTTTGAAGGGGGGTCAGTAAATATTTAACAAATCGTGCCATTATTCTTCACTCTAAACACATTTTATTTATTTATTTTTATTTAAAAAAAAATGTAGCAATACTACGTCATAGAATAATTCTTAATCAGGCATCATTTCATTTAGCTCCACATTTTTTGAGTACCAGGAGTAGAAAGTATGAAAGCCCATTCGCACCACTTTGAAAAAGATGTTTGCCTAAAAATGACTTTATTTCTCTCAATTCTGATTTATTTGAGTTTATCGTTTTCAATTCTGACATTTCTGACCCCCTCTGCAGTGCCAGAAAGCTTTACACGTTGAAAATGCAATAGCTACAATCAATAGATCGATCTGTGAAACAATGGATAAATTCATAGAGGATTATTTTAGGTGTGGTTTCACAAACTGCTCTGTCAAAGTAGGGCATTATAGCCAAAGCTCCAGTCTGCTCTGTATACACATTAGAGCTAAAACAGAAGTGATATCTCCAGCTGTCAGCAGAAACAAATTCAACTGTAAGATATAAAGTCGGAATCGCAAGACAGAAGTCAAAATGGCGAGAAATAAAGTCACAATTAGGGAAACTTTTTTTATGTGGCGGAAACGGGCTACCATAGAAAAGACTTACGGGGGAAAGAAACAAAAGTATTGCAATTGAATGAATTAAAAGAATGATTGAAAGAATTCTGCATAACACTTCCTATGCATACTTGTTTAAATAATACACTAAATGTATGAGTTCATTATTATATGTGGAAAAACATGACAACTGCTCAGAAATATATGGGAGTAAAAACTGTTTTTTTACCCTGCTCCATGGTTTGGTGTACATATTCTAGATGCATTTTCACAGTGTATTATAAATACAAGTTTAAGGAAGTGTTATCGAATGGTAGTTCATCTTGGGAAGTGCTTTTTTTTTTTTTTTTCTTTTTTTTTTATCTAATTATAACATCAGGCTGCATTTGGACATATTTATGGAATTGAATTTTTTTTTTTTTTGCTGCTCATCCCAATAAGATTATAGGTGCTCCCATTGTCGATTATCCCTTTAAATTAACTTTGAATTCACTGTAATTTAAATCTTTAGATGCACATTATCTAGAAATAATAGCGCCTATTGTAGCATTCTCTTGGTCATATTTATTTATACGCTCTGGATGTGTGTCCTTCACACTGCCTTCATCAGTGAAGAAAGTGTGCCTTGAAAAATAACTCCCTTTTAAAGTCAAAACCAGGTACTAAAATATGTGAACGGTTATAAAATCAAATCTACAGATATTCATATATAGAGTATTTACTGATACAATATTTTAATAAACACTCTTACCCATTTATATATAATAACCATTTACATTCACAATATAGTGTAAAATCTGTTTTTTTTTTTTAACAGCAACATTTTTCATGGCCAAGGGCATTTATAATTAATTCATTAATGAACCACTTGCCAACAATATGTAGAAGCTTTAAATCTCTAGATTAATAAATTTTTAAACATTTTTCCAACATGAAATGGAAAATAGAAAACCCTATTCTTCTGTCTTTTGTAAAGTCCTTGGCTGCTGAAGAGATTTCCCTTTTTTTATCGCCCTTTAATACCATATCATCGCTTCGTGTGATCATTTTAGCTATCGTGAGAAAGTCAGGACTGTCAGAACACGAACCACTCCTGCTAAGCTTTAACAATAATCACACTCGGTTCAGTGCCGATGACTGCATGTTTGCACAACCATACACAGACCTCTGTTTTTCAAATGATTTCTCTTGAATTTTCTACTGTATTGCTGCTGTTTGGTTGATTTTTAATATATGTATATACAGAATGCAGAGCCATATACTATCAGTCTTATTGTTTGTCAAGGTGGTGTTTTATGCTTAGCTGTGAAAGATAATGAATATTCAGTAAGGGGTGCATGTTTTACCTCTGTGATTTGTACAATGCAGGTCCCAACCTTTGTAGCTAATCCAACATTATACTTTCACTAATGGTAATTCAAAAGAAGATCACGGTCAATAAATATGTAAGAAATGACTGAGTCTTTGAGCATCAGCGTAACAACTCATAATGTGGTACTGTGTAATTCCACACACAGTATTCTATGCAATTCATAACACCATTAAACAGGATACAGTGGAATTGTGACTCAGGCACACCCTAAACTACTATTCAACTTTATTAATACACTTGTGGCTGAATAGACACACAGCTGTGTTCCTAGAAATACTCAAACCTCCCCGCCCCCAGTTAAGGGGACTAAAAAAACACATGAATTTGATGATCAGGTGTCGACAACTCTTTTACCATATAGTGTCAGGGAAAATATTAAGTAATATAAATAAAGCAAAGCTTTTATCGTTTTATACCATTCCTAGGATATAGAAAAAGTTAATTACATGTGTAATTGTGGAAATTACATGGAAATCTTATGTGACTGCATGCTGAAATTTTAAAACAAAGTCGAGGACTTAAAGTGACCATATGATTTTCTAATAATAACATTCATACAGACATCATTCCCTAGAACATACACTGACTGAGTGACATGAGTACTGGTGGCTATTCAGGGTTTATACTTACACACAATTATACAATATTTCACCCATCTTGGAGAGTTTATGGAGCAATACGCCTCTGATTGTGCAGACAAGAAGACACTCCTTTTCACAGAAAGGGGGACCAGTCATCCAGCCAACCTGTAGGCCTTATTGATAATATACATAACCAGTTGACCAGTTTCTAGCTACCATGGAAATTACATGGTCAAATGATAAACACTAGTGCATCTGGAGCAACTGGTTTATAATCCACAACTTGTGATTCTTTCTGAAATCACAGCGGCCAGTAACTTTGAAAAGTGTGCAGAATATTTATCTCACTTTGAGAAAATTGATTTAATGATGAATTGCTGCAGTTCTTACAGAATGTAAGAATTATAGAACAGAGCATTTGAATATAAGTGCATTAAGTAGGCGATATGAAGAGCGTGATTATAAATCATTAAAACAATACAAAACACTGGAAAGAGAGAGAGAACTAACATGAGCATCGAGTGTGATTATGAGTAATGTCCTTTTCTACAGTATTATACAGTCAGTTGATGTTGTGGAACCAGGAGCTTCTGAGCAACTTATAAAATAAAACTTTACATGAAGTGGGATCCTCTTTGAAGGTCTATATTCTTCATGAGGTGGGACACAACTGAAGCTGGCGCAACCTCAGGATGCCTTAGGATTGGCAGAGAAAGAGATGCAGTGGAGAGAGATTGTTTATAATATTAACAAGCACAATGTGATGTGATCAGATGTACTGGAGCACAAGGTTATGATATGTAATGTGTGTTATGTGTCTGATATGCTAAAATGATTTGTCTTTAATCTGTGCGTAAACTGGGAGATTGTGTCTGAGCCCCGAACACTGTCAGGAAGACTATTCCAAAGTCTAGGAGCTAAATGTGAGAATGCTCTACCACTTTTTGTGGACTTTGCTATTCTAGGAGCAACTAGAAGTCCAAAGTTTTGAGATCTCAAATAGCATGATGGATTGTAGCGTGTTAAAAGACTGAAAAGATACATGAGAGCTAAACCGTTTAGGGCAGGGGTGTCAAACTCAATTGCACAGGGGGCCAAAACTCAAAGCACACTTTAGGTCGTGGGCCAAACAGGATAAACATTTATTGAACACACTAAAACTAAATGTTTTTATTTACATAAATATGAATAAAAAAAGACAGGAATATTATTCCAGAATAAATTAACTTAACTTTAAATAACTTAAAATATTTAGCTCTTCATAAAAATATCTCCTGTCAAACACAAGACGTCGCACGGTCTTCATGCAGCTCTTCAGAAACTCTCCCCCAGTAACTGGCAAGGCTGATTTGGCTGATTTCTCCTCTGTCACAATAAAACTTGTTTTTCACAGCAACTTCACTTTGTGATTTTGCTCTGGTGATAAACGTCTGCTGAAATGTCAGATTCTTCTTTAACTTCTAATTCTTCTTTTAATCTTCTGCTCTGCATTCAGATTGTTCAGCCTCTCCTGATGTTTTGTCTCGTAGTGCAGTCTTAGATTCAATTCCTTAATTACAGCCACATTCACTCCACAAATAAGACACACGTGTTTACCGCCAGTGTCAGTAAACATCTCAGAATCCCATCGGTTTTGAGAGACTCTGTTTTCAGAATCAACTTTTCTTTTTACCACTGTGAGGCGCTGTTTCACAATAACGTTACATTCGGGTTAAATACATGAACAGATGCTTGACTTGATTGACGCTGGAATGTTCCCAGGTAGTCTAGCGTTCGGTAAGGCAGCTGAAGCGCTGCATTATGGGATCTGTAGTTTGTGTTATCAGCGCTTCATATCGGCCGAGTTTGACACATATGATTTAGGGCTTTGTAAGTAAATAGCAATAGTTTGTAGTCGATTTAAAACAAGTAGCCAGTGTAGGGATGATAAGACTGGGGTTATATGGTCATATTTTCTCGACCTTGTGAGAACTCTGGCTGCTGCATTCTGGACTACCTGTAGCTTGTTTATTAATTATGCAGGACAACCACCTAGTAATATATTACAATAGTCATAGACTGGCTTCTCTGCATCAGATATAGACATGTTTTTTAACTTAGCAATATTTTTAAAGTGAAAGAAGGCTGTTTTTTTTTTTATATGGCTGATATGATTTTTAAAATAAGTTGCTGTAAAAAAATAACTCCCAGGTCTTTTACTGTTGAATTAGTAGTTACAGTACATTCTTCTAAATGCTGGAAAAAAAAGAAAAGGTGGAATGCTGGCGCTTCTGTGTACTGTTTTTGTTTTGCTGATGAGCAATATCCTTGTCTTATCAGAATTTAATAATAGACATCCAATCTTTGAAATCTTTAACACACTCAGCCAATTGAGCTGTATCATCTGGTTTTGATAGGATATATAGCTGGGTATCATCAGCATAACAGTGGAAGCTAATCCCATGCCTTCTAATAATATTTCCCAAGGGAAGCATGCATATTGTGAAAAGCAGGAGTCCTAGAACTGAACCTTGTGGCACCTCATAATTTAATTGCATTAGCCTGGATAGTCCTCCAGACAGGTAGGATTTAAGTCATCTTAACGCCTGTCCATGAATGCCGATGTAATTCTGTAAGCGATCTAGAAAAAAGTCATGATCTATAGTCCCAAATGCAGCACTAAGATCTAGTAAAACTAACAGAGAGATGCAGCCTTGGTTTGAAGCTAAAAAACAGGTAAATTGAGGGTTTGAAACCTGACTGAAACTCTTCTTGAAAGAAGGAAAATAACTAGACGGATACAATCTTTTCTAAAATCTTAGACAATAATGGTTTGAATGGTTTGAAAGCGGTCTGTAATTTGATAGTTCATTTGGATACAAATTAGGTTTCTTAATTAGGGGCTTAATAACTGCCAACTTAAGGGGTTTAGGGACATGACATAAAGATAGTGAGGAGTTAATAATATTGAGAAGAGGCTCTGCAGCTGTATGTAACAAAGTGCCCTCTTCTCTTTTTGGCCAAAAACATGTTAACTGCCAAGGATAGAAAATCATTGCTGACGGTTTATTTGAATTCTGCTTATTTGAATTCTGGAAGATTCCAAATATTGATGTCAATCATTATTTTGTTTCTGCGTCTTTCTTTGTTTTACCCACATATGTCGCCAGTGTGTCCCATTGCCCTTCAGTAATCACTCACTGTTTTCAGCTGCTATCAATCTCCCTGTGTCTATTTGAGCTTCACCCCTGTCTCAGTTCCTTGCTTGGCCCTTTTCTTGTCTAGCCAACTTCTTGTGGCTGCTTGCCTTGTTGTTGTGGTCTATTCATTCATGTTTTAGGGTTCTGTTTTTAGAAACCTAGTTAGTAAGACACCTGTTAGTTGGTGGGAAATATTAAGCAGCAAGTGAACATTTTGTCCTCAAAGTTGATGTTAGAAGGAAAAATTGGAAAGTGTAAAAACATTTGAACAAGATTGACTAGAGTCATATAGTGATGGCTAGATGACTGGGTCAGAGCATCTTCAAAACTGCAGCTCTTGAGGGGTGTTACCTGTTCTCCAGTAGTCAGTATCTATCAAAAGTGGTCCAAAAAAAGAACGGTGGTGAACCAGTGACAGGGTAATTGCCGGCCAAGGCTCATTGATACATGTAGGAAGTGAAGGCTGGCACGTGTGGTCTGGTCTAACAGATGAGCTCCTGTAGCTCAAATTGCTGAAGAAGTTAATGCTGTTAATGCTTGATGGGTCACGACTGGTTTTGCAGCAAAAGGGGGACCATCACAATATTTGGCAGATGGTCATAAAGTTATGCCTGGTCTATGTATGTATGTATGTATGTACAATTTATGGTAAGTAGATGAAAGGAAAAGTTGTTGAAAAGAAAGGTTGTTTATAGCAAGTATAAAAATAGATCACTTCCAAATTTTGTTGAAGGTCTGAATATGTTTTTACTGAAGGTATAAAATAGAGCCTAGTGCATAATAATGATTGTTGGGTGATTTACTGGTCCTCCCTTTTTTTAAACCTATAATCAATGTCTACACAAGTTAGATATCATATAAACACAATGTCTTTTCACTCACATGTTAACTGTAAAACATGATGCTATTTCTAAATGAAGACGAGTTTCCATTATTTTGGTAAACTGAATTAATCTGTTCCACTGAATGCTCTGCAGGATTTAATGAATGCTAAATGATATGGTTTCATTAAGGTTTAGTTAAAAATGATTAATTGTTTTTAATGATTTAAATACATTCAGGAGTGGTTTCATGAGAGTCACAAAAAAGATAAACATGTCCTTTTACGATTATTAAAGCTAAATGGGAAATTCTGGAAAACAGGGTGTGAAGGCCATCACATGCTATCTCTGCCTTTGTATAAACAATAAAATCTTGCATTAGATTATCTGTGTATTCAGTGGGATCCAAAAGTCTGAGCTCTGTAATTTAATGTATTTATTTTTTTATAATTGGAAATAAACAGGAGGTCTGAGAATTTTGATTTCATAAAAACTGAGTTTAATGTCCCAAGTTTCATATATTAGAATATGCATTAATTGATCTAACTGTAATTATTATTTTTTGTATTATTGACAATCATATTATTTGAACTAATTTCTGCAAAAGATCAGAAGCATGTGCTCCGATGAGTACAAATTTAATCTGATGAATTAAATCTAAAATGTATAGAGTCCCAGATGAACTAAATAGTAAGAAATTCATGCAAATATTTTAAAGATTCTACTTTTTAATCAAGGTGATGTCAGTAATTCAGTCAGTATTCTTTGCAGTGAAAAATACGAAAATAATGCAAAATAGAAGCATCTTTTATAGAGTTTTATTCTTCTTCTTCTTCTTCTTCTTCTTCTTCTTCTTCTTATTATTATTATTATTATTATTATTATTATTATTATTGATTATTGAAACCCTACTCTACCGCATAATCTTTGACTTGTTTGATTTTTCTTGGCTTGCCTAACAGCAATTAAATTTTTCTACCAGCAGGTGGCGATATCCACTTAAAAATAAACACTGAACTACCCCCAGCTTCCTGTTTTGCTCCACTTGATGATTTTTCAAGTTATAATGCTGTTTGACAGACTTTGTGACATTACTGTAATTCCTCTATTGTTATTTTGTTGTTTTCTTAAGAAAAAATATATGTTTAGATCTACTCTATTTGTTTAGAACTCTTTTCAGTAGGCTGATTCAGTTGTGCTTTAAAGTGGACAGTTACAATGATCAGTTTGTTAATGATTGTGGCTTAAATTGGTGACATTAAACTGGACAATAACATTTAGTGGTCCAGTGGGGAAAAAGTGTATCAAGTGTATCAAGGATGCAAACTACACCTGCAGAACATCTCTGTGCTCCTGTACAAGATAAAGTGAATCCAAAGTGATAATTGATATATGGATAAATCACATCATATCTCTGATATTTATCTGCAAGCATGTAGTGGTTGGATTTTAACTTAAATTCACAAAATGTAGGGATTTTCAAGCCAGTTAAATCCGACAAAAAATGAGTTTGACTGCACTTGGCTAAGAAGAGGGATATAAATGTACGCATACTGTATGTGAGATGAGGTAGGAGGTGAGGAATATGGTGAGATTGATGAAAAGGCGGCTTTTCTTCCTGGTACCGTAGACAGTGTAGACCGAAGGTGTCGATTGCTCATTCAGCCATTAAATATTCATAACACTTGAAGATAAGATTTGTACCAAAAATGTTGATGGAAATCGACCTAATTATTATGGGAATATGGAACTATGGATATTTAGCAAATAGTGATGATTTATGTCTGGCTATGATAAAAAATTTGCACAAGATTATAGAAAATTGATTGAGAAAAAAATGCAATACACAGTATGTAACTGGGCACATTATTTTTTTTGTATGATTTTATATATATAATTATATATAGTATATTATTTAGTTATAAGTGTATTAAAGAACTAACTTGGTTTGTTGTCTTGTTGAATATTGAAATATTGTGTTCCCTGATTGTGCATTTATCTACATAACTTTTTCGATTCTCTTTCCTTTTTATTTCCTTAGAATGATAGACAGATGATGCACTTAGAGGAGAAGGGAAAGCTCATTATTTTACGGAGTACAGGTTAATAGTGAAAATGAACAGTAAATGTAAATCACACCATTGAGTAATTTAAAACTAATGGCAAAAAATATTATAAGGCAAATTCATATCTGCATTAATAAGTTATTACAGTAAATACAAAATGTTTCACACAAATGTAGTGATCATTTCTTTTTTCCTTGATTCATTTAAGATCCCTGGTTTAATTCACGCCACTGTGTTGCCCTTAATTCACGCTAAATTTGTGTCACAATCACGCTTCAATTTACATAAATTAACAATAAATGAAGGAAATAACAATTGTGTTAAGGTACACTAATGCTAAATGAATGAACAGAAAAACATTATTAACCACAAACAATTATTTTTTTTTATTTGTGATGTATTTAATAAAACTTTTCCGGATTGTAATTTGGGAAGTTTATCAAGTGTGTGAATGTGTGTATGTGCATGGTTCTCTGTAGTTCTCCCAAAGTGTATACCCAACTCACATCGAGTGCTTCCCTCATTCGCTCTGGTTTCGATGTGGAAAGATTTGTTAATTAAAGATGGACGATTTCAGCATTTGTTTCCAATGCTTTTCCTGTATTTTTTATTAGAAAGCATATCCTAGTACGCACACACAAACACACACATTGACAAAGGGCCCCTGTCTGGTGTGGTGATCTGGTCGGAGCCTGAGGAATCGTTCGGGACAGAGCCAGCTCTGTGTGTGTGTGTGTGTGTGTGTGTGTGTGTGTGTGTGTGTGTGTGTGTGTGCACGAGAAACCCTCATTAGAGCAGATGTGCTGCTGCTGTGATGGCTGCTGCTTCCTTCCTCTGGCCTGAGAAGACAGGCAGCTGCTGAGCAAAGGGCCAGCGTCTGATCCCTGACCCCAACCTCTACCTCTGCAAAAGCCCAAGCCTTGCCAGATGGGGGTCAGCAGAGCAATGGGGGTTGGGCCAGGGCTAGGCAAAGAGCTGTTTATGAGTTTAGAGTGCTGGCTGTTGCATTTTGGGGTGGAAAACTGGTGGAGTTGGTGGATGTGTGGGGCAGGGGGGGGCTGGGGTTAGGCCTGAAGTGGAGGGGGGGTTATGGCAACAACACATGGCTCAGAAAAACATTAGGCACAAGTGGTTTGTTGAGTGGTTTGGGTGGTGTGTGTATGGTGCGTGTGTGTGTGAAAGAGGAAGGGGCAGTTGCCTCACTCATTCTGACACTTTAATATTTGTTCTTGAAAGTCACTATACACATGCATTAAACGCAGTTAATTATCTCAAAGATACTACCCAGGAAATCTTATTTGTAAACACATCCATTTAAGCGTTTGTATTTGTCAGAGAATTCGAAAGACATGTCTTGCATAGTTTTATGACACGTTTTCTGATTATAGTCCCCAGATTCACACAAAGTGCTATATAATGAATAATCTGTCCAAGCAATAAAGACTGTACATAAAGATTTACAATATGGTCATCATGGGTAGAACTCCAGGCACTGAAGCGCGCACACACACACACACACACACACACACACACACACACACACACACACACACACACACATGCACAGTGTGATTCATCCCACTGTGGCGTCCAGTGAGTCAGCCATCCACCTCATGGCCCAGCAGCAGTGGGAGCTCTGCCTGGACATTTGCTCCTCCATGTCTCCAGAATGGACAGGTGTTGGCGTCAGCAGTGTCCAGACTCATTTCAGCAGCTGCTGCATGCTTTTGAACGCACACACTTAGCAGCACAACTCCCCCGGCTGACAGATGTAGTCACACCACCCAGCTAGCTTTATGGAGCCCTGGCTGTTTTGACTTTAAATATTTGCCCAGGAGGGACTTGCCGTGTTTGGCCATGGCTGGAGGAGCTGCATGGTTGGGCGTAGCTGCAGAAAAATCCAACCATGAAACATATGAACCGGTAATGCAGGTCTGGAACTTTGCAAAAGTGTAAAGCTGCAATAAATTGTAAAGGAATGTCCATACAGGATATTCAGTCATAATAAAGACTTATCTGATTAGAGATGTTTATATGACCATAGCCTATATTACATACATTAATGGTAGTAGAGGTAAATACAGGTAAGATTTGGCCAAGCTAAACTGGCATCTGAATCTGTTGGTATTCTAACTGATATTTGTGTGGTTATGTGTCTGGATTCCATGTTATAAATGGCTCCACGTTCAATCAACTGGATCGCGAATGCCCTTTGACCATGTAACATTAAGACGTCGCTTACCAATGTAGCAAAGGCATCCATGGCATGTAAGCCAGATGTTCACGAAACATCTATTGTGTCAGATATCCTGTGGTATGACACAATCCGTTTCCTGGCTCTCATCTTTTTTAAGTAATAGTGATGTGGACATGTGGGCACTTTCAACATTCATCTATTTGATACTGCTGATTGTAGTGGAGGAGAAATCAATTCCAAAAGTACTGCTGGAGAGGAAAGTAATCCAGCTGGATTTGGACAGAGCACCATGAAAAGCACCTTGTTCCACCATCTGGGCGCACATGCTCCCATCCCATTAAGGTGCCACATTAAGGTGCGGCTAATTGCGAGAGGCAGCCGACAGGAGTGCAACCCGCAATACTTTCTTACTGTCCAAAAAGAGAGAGAGAGAAGGAAGGAGAGAAAGAGGGAGCAGTAGGAAAAAGAGCGAAACTTTCCTTGCACAGCAAATTTATCTTGAAAACCCTGCTTCTAAGGACTGCCAAACAGATGCCAGTAGAATTGCCTTTCGTTTTCTCCCTCTCCGCCTGCAATCTAAGTATGGCGCCCATATGGTAGCAGCTGAGGGAAGTGATTGTTGGTATTGTTCACTTTGTCAGTGGTCCTGGCCAATGCAAGAGAGTTAATGATAATGCTGTGTGCAGATGTGTGCTGGATTCAGATGCTTGTTTAGACACTCGAGGGAGTCGAGCAGCCCCTGATCGCTTACACCGGCCTTGCTATCTGAGGTCACTCAGCAGGCCGGGAGGACGGGGAAAGAGAAGTGCACTCTGTATGTCTCGGCTGACATATCACGTGCTTGCTTTTCTTGTGCGCTTTCGCTGCTCGTGGTTTACTTCAACATGACAATTTACCTGTGGGCTTTGTGAAAGATCTGCTTTAAGACCCTTTTTTGGCATGCTGGGAAGCCATGTGTATTACTGAGACTGTTGCAAGAGCTGTGTTAGTTTTAAAGACTTTCTGTGCTTAAAGGTCGGGTTCATAACCATGTGTCAAAACTATTCCCAATGTATGAGGTGGTATTAAAACGTTTTGAGACTAGTTTTGTAACACACCAACAGATGGCAGCACAAGGCTGCACGCACAGTCACAGGAGCACCGACCTTCATAAGTCAGGGTGCCAAAAGACATCGTCCTGTGTACAGCTGGAGCTGTGCGAATAATGCTATTCTGTCCACGTGCGTTAGCACTTTTTCTATTTCATAATGGATAACAAGTTAGGACAAAGAGCAAACGTGAAATTCTGTGTAAAACAGGCAGATCTGCCAAACCCAAAATGATCTCACTCCTGCACCAATCCTACTCACCAGTTTTGGCTCCTGCAGATTCGGCCTCTTCCCAAAGAAGATCCAGCTCAAAGGTTGTCGTTTTAACACTATTGCGATTCAGAGCGAATCGCAGAAGGACACGTTTCTAAAAGAAGACTTCCAGGACACATTCCAGAAGTGGCAGGAACTTTTTTGAAGGTGATGTGTGCAAATGTAGATAAATAAAGTACTTTTTGTAAAAAGTGCTAGTCTCCAAACTTTTTGATACCACCCCTTAACATAGTGTTTCTTTCTAACCCTAAAATCACCTTTATCAAGGCCTTATGAAGTTAATTAGCTGATAAGCCTGATTGGGTAAAATGTATTAATGTCAATTGCTCATCAGCTAAACTCCGCTGTGGTGGCGATCGCCACAAATGTGACAACTAAGTAAGATTCCGTGAGCAAGTTGATTGAATCAAAGCTCACTTTTTTATAGAGGACATATCAAAGTTACAAGTGCTGCTCTCGCATTCATCCCTGTCTCAGAGCTTCAGGATTCCTCTTCTGCCTTCCACTGTAGGTTCAGTGTGGCCGTGGATAATGCCGCATTGTGAGAGGGAATGTGGCGAGTTGGCCGTGCCAGGTCCCACAGGCTGAGCCCACATTTCTCTCTTGCTCTCGCGCTCACGCTAACCCAGTTCAGGTTGTGCGCATTAATCCTGTGAGTCGGCCTCGGGCCACTCCTGAACTGCTGCAGGTTGGTGGAGGCGACAGATGGGGCCCACGCTGCCGTGGCTTGCAGGGAGCAGAGAGGTTGGCATCTCAACATGGCCACGCTCCTACTCACACTCGCAGTGACATTCGCCTGCCACCGAGAGCAGGTCTTAATATTGCAACAAGGTCTGGCGTACAGGGGAAAGGACATGCAAAGGTGTTTGTCAGATATGCTGATAGTGTCTCAATGTGACTGTGTTTGCTCTGGTCACCATCTATAAGAAAGTACAAATGTACATGAAGTTTCTATTTGTCTTAAATGTAATTAGGTATTGAAACTCTAATATAACTGGCAAATAATAGAAGAATATTACAATCCAGTGAGCAAAAAAGAAATCTGGAGACATTTTCCATCAGTCTTGAGTTGTGAAGTATCCACAAAAACACTCGTATTTTACCACACTAGTCCTTCACACCGGTGTGCTTTTGTTAATTATCACTGATACCAATAGGTTATAAAAGTGTTTTCTCATCAAAAATAGTTTTTCTCATTTTTTAGGTTTTTAGGTCACTTAACAACTTGAAGCAAATTAGGCCAAGTTTGAGATGACTCTGGCATGCAGTTTGCATGATGCTAATTGGTGGTCATAATCTTGTTAGCTATGTTATCAAAAAGAAAAAATTGGACACCAGCATATCTTAGTAAAAAATGTCAAAGTTAAAATTTGAAACTTTCTCCGCCCCCCCTTCAACCATCCCCTTTAATTTGTTAAAGCAGCAAGCGTGACGATCGAAAAATGTGGTAAGATTCCAAAGTCATAAAGGATGCACAAGTCCCACGTTACCATCGGTGAGCAATATTCCTGTAAATTTGTATCTGTGAGCTCTGGCTTGGCACGGCTGTGGTGTACATCTGCTCTGAACTGAGAACTGAGGTTTACTCTCCTGCTCCAGCAGTGTGTGTGTGTGTGTGTGTGTGTGTGTGTGTGTGTGTGTGTGTGTGTGTGTGATAGGAGCGTGTGGGTCCTGCTGAGTCACACGTTTGCGGTAGGCAGGTGTGGAACCTCCTTGGAGATGGAGCTAGCAGACAGTGTGCCGCAGAAAACCCAACAGAACAAGGCCTCACCTTTCTCCAAATAATTGCTCAGTCCTTCACACACCTACACTCACACACGCACACACTTACACACACAGCATCGGGGGTGCCCTCGGAAACGCGCAACACAGCGCTTGTGTGTGTATGTGTGAGTGGCAATGTTTGCGTGTGTGTGTGTGAGTGTGAGTGTGTGGAGCTCAGAAGAAAGAGTGAAGAGAATCACAAGATTTATGAGATGAAGCTGAAGAGCACTCGAGCCAGCTAGACATCTTACATGAAGAGCAATTGAACTCGGTGGGCCACATTTTAGCTTTTCCAGAGTAATTCATGTAAAAAAATGAATAATAATTAAAAAATGTTGCTTGAGTGACTCTTTCTCTTTCCGTTCAGCTTTTAGTTTTCCCACATATAAGTCATTCCTGCACTAGCAAAATTCTTTATTAAGCATAATAAATGCTTCATTATAGAGGAAATAAAAGTAATGGTTTTTGACTTAAAATGTAATTTTATTTATTTGTTTGTATTTATAAAGTTTGTTTGTTTGAATTTAAAGCACTTGTTAAACCTGAAGAACACGCATTTTACTCCATATCATAAAATAGGACAAAATCACCTTCTTTGCTTCAAATGTGTTATTATATGGCAAAAAAAAAAAAAAAAAAAAGGTTAATTGCATGACTGATGTATTTAGGCTTTTGTTCTAATTGAACAGCCATAACATATGCCAATTTTAATACACTTTAATTAGTATGAGATGAGATTATTATTAAATCATTTTAAATAAAAGCTTATTATTATTATTATTATTATTATTATTATTATTACTACTATTATTATTATTATTATTATTATTATTATTATTATTGTTTTTTTATTGGTGTTAAAACATTCAGTTTCACACTAAATCTTTAAACTGTCAAACAGAGCAATCTTACGATTACTGGTGTAATGTAACTAATGTAAAATCATCATGTGCATTTCTTTACATAATAAAATAAAATAAAAAATATTTTGAGGTAAGACTGCAATATTTCAATTATTATTAATTACTGAGCACAATCATAAGAACATGACAAGCAAATATAAATTATGTAGCAAATATATAATGATCTATACCAATATTGTCAAGCAACATTGTCTATAAACACTCACACGCACACATATCATTAATACTGAGCTAAAATTCAGGATTTAGTTGCAGTTAAAAACTGTCAAATACATTTCGCATACGTCTGCTGCTGCCTAATACAAATTTACTAAAGCTTTCTATAAAAACAAAACAAATGATAAATGTTTCTGCATGTACCACAACTGACCAATTCACTGCTACTCTCTAATGGGTGTAGAAATGTAATGGACATTTCATTTTCCATAATGTTGTGGAAAAACCGCAAAAGCAGCATTCATTTCTATGATGTTTGCGTTTGTACCATGGTTTTTACAGTAAGGTTAAGAAAATGTGGTTAACTGAATATGCAGCAGTCTTGTAAGACATATGTAAGCCAAAAGTCTCTAAGTGTTATTATGTGTGTTTTTATACGTATATATTATACGTGTTATTATACGTGATGGTGGTATTTAATTTTGCAAACTTGGCTTTTTGTTTTGTGCTTTTTGTACTAATAGATAGAAAAAAAGATGACAATCCATCAAACAACAATAGCATAGACAAAAGAATATATATATATTTTTACATCTCTGTACTTGTAGATGGATTTCTAGTTTAATTAGAGTGATTCACGATACAGACAAAAGTATAGACATAGATAGATAGATAGATAGATAGATAGATAGATAGATAGATAGATAGATAGATAGATAGATAGATAGATAGATAAATCTTTGTCATTGCATAGTACACAGCAACGAAATGCAGTTTAGCATCTACCAGAAGTGCAAATAGCAGCAATTGTGCAACTTGAAAAGTGCAGATAAATATGTAAGTATATGTACAGCATGTAATATATATATATATATATATATATATATATATATATATATATATATATATATATATATATATGTTAACATATTTACAGTGAAATCAAATAAAGGCAATACCAGTGAAGAGATGTGTACATACTGTTGAATAATAAACACTGTTGTAAAGGTACAACAAGTAGAAGGTTATAAGGCTGTGGCATTGAAAAAATGTGAAAAAGCTGAATAAACAAGTACACTATATATGTATGTGTAAATGTAAAATATTTGTACAGTAAGGTGTATATATATTTATAGATACACAAAAATAATAGTGCAGATGTATGTAAGGCACAATATGTGTGGAGAATGAGAGGTATAAAAATACAATATGTAATATGTACATTGTATGTATAATTGTACAGAAGTTATATACAGTGTTTATACAGTGATCTAACGGTGTAGTGTAGAGTTCAGTAGGAGGATGGTGGATGGAAAAAAGCTGACCCTGAATCTGCTGGTTCTGGTGCGTATGTTCCTGTTGATTAAACAGTTTGTGACTGGGATGTAAGGAATCCATGATGATGTTGTGAGCTCTGTGCAGACATCTGCTGCGATGAAGGTGCTTAATGGTATATATAGAGGAATTCATGTAAAAGCTGACTGCACTCTAGGCCTCCTCACCTAGATCAGATTCTTTACTAACACCATTGTGTCTGAATAAACACTAAATCTAGTATCTTCCCAGAAGAGTGGAGGTTATTATAAGGAAATAGGGACTAAATGTGGAATGAGATGTTTAAAAAGCACATATGAATCTTATTTTTTTAATTAGATTTTTAAAAAACTAGTAGACTACTAGAAGTTTTGAGCCTCCTTATACCCCTAATAAACTCTGATGAAACAAAACTGTTAACACAGGAGGACAATAACGTCAGGGTCATATAAAGGTGGCTTTTCCTTCTGACAGCAGCTCAATTACATATAGTCTCAGATTACTTCAGTCATGTGGAAATAATATTTATATATTTTTAAGTAAGCAATATAAAAAAAAAGACGGTACACATCCTGTATAATAGTGGCCTTGGCTTTGGCCAGCTGTGCAACAAAAAAAGCATACAGCTGTTTAAAGATCAATGACTAGCATTGTTTTTCTGCCTTCACATCTGGCAGGACTTCATTGTTCCAGACTATTAAAGCACGCATATCAACACGCCGTGCTTTTGTGATCTGGTCTGGTCTGGTCGAGAAGTAGCTCTGATGTACCTAATCTGGTTCTTATCAAGAACCTTTTTTCCAAATAACATAAAAGCTACTAAACAATACACTGTATAGCAAACACTAGTGACCTTTCAATGCAACTGTTTTTTGTGTGGCCCTGCAAATAACCCCCCAAAAAACATATTGAGAGTGACAAGTCACTCAGCACATAAATGTATTTGTATATAATACACTATACAGTATGGACAAAAGTACTAGGACACATGACATTTCCAGCCAGATCTGCTTCTTCCCCAAACTGTTACCACAAAGTTAAAGGCACACAAGAAGTCTTTAGATGCAACAGAATGACACTTTTCCTTCACCGAAAGTAGGGCACCTAGACCTGTTCCATCATGACAATGCACCTGTGCACAAAGCCAGCTCCATGAAGATATGATTTACATGTATTGGAGTGGAAGATCTCCTGCTATAGAGCTCTGACATCAACCGGATTTAATGTTGATCTTTTGGTTACATGTTTTTTTTCACTTCCTCTCCAGAATACAATGATATTTTTTTGGGAAGAACTCTTACGTTGTGGTATGGAAATGTAACCTGCTTGGTAAACAGGCATTGGACACACATGATGTGTCCCAGTCTGAACTTGCTAAGGTCAGCATAGCAGCGGTGTCGTAAGAAAAAGTGCAGACTCAGTGCTGCTTGTGTGCTGCCAAGACCCCCGCCATTATCAGCATCCCACACCCTGATGCCCACTTATCTGCAACACGCAGAAGAGCCAAGAACAGCTGGTGCAGAGAGAGAGGCCCAGTGAACATGTTCCACAGCGGTGTGCTCTGGCCTTTGGTGTGCCATTTCAAAGGCTGGTGAGATGCTCAAGAGCGGACAGAGCAGCTACATCCCGCACACTGTGCACAAGGCCAAGTGATGGCATTTAACTACCTGTCTCAAGCTAGTAAGCTGTGTTTTTTTTTTTTAGTTCTGCTTCGCAAGATCTTTATTTCATAATAGAGAGAGAACTTCGACTTCAGTAGTAGATGTTATGTTACATTGATTATGACTGTGTTGTCAAGAAGAGCCTTGTTTATTTATATAAATGGCAACAATATATGCAATTACAGTAAACTAATTTCAAATTAATTAATTATAATTAAAAAAAAATATTTATTAACTAACTAATTCAATCAATCAATCAATCAATCAATCATATTCAGTAACCTCTTTAGTCTAATCAGACTGGGGTGGATCCAAAGCTTTCAGGAACGAGTGGTGTGAACAGGAACACACACACACACACACACACACACACACACACACACACACACACACACACACACACACACACACAGGGGTCATTTTTTGTCGTTTGGGTTGCCAAGAATCAATAAAATGTATGAGTTTTGATTTTAATGTTGATGATGATATTGACAAACATAACATATAAGTCTACTATAATATTCATAATTGGGCTTTTTTTGTACATACAGTAGGTCTTCTTGGTTATACAAAAAATATATTAAAAAAAATGATTGGGACACCTGATATTTCCTGCCATGTGTGTTTCCTCTCCAAACTGTTACCACAAAGCTGGAGGAACACAAAACTCAAACCTGTTCCAGCATGACAATGCCCCTGTGCACAAAGCCAGCTTTATAAAGATATGGTTCCAATGGGAAGATACTATAGAAATGAAACTTGGATCAATTTTAGAGTAGTCAATGGACAGCTGGTATAGCAAGACAGATTTACTGTCCTCTAAAAAATAGCTCATCATACAGCCATTATTGTCCAAATACCAAAAGTAAGTACACCTTAAGTGAACATGTCAAAACTCTAAATCTAAATTGTCTGTATTCTGCGTGAGCACCATTGTTATCCAGCACTGCCTTAATTCTGCATGGAATTCACCAGAGCTGCACAGGTTGTTGCTGGGATCCTCTTTCACTCCTCCATAATGACATCACAGAGCTGCTGGATGTTAGACACATGGAGCTTCTCCATCTTACGCTTGAGAATGCCCCAAAGGTGCTGAATATGTTAAAATCTGGAGATATACTTGGCCACTCATCACCTTCATCTTCAGCTTCCTCAGCAAGACTGCTGTTGTCTTGGCAGTGTGTTTGGGGTCGTTATTATGTTGGAAAACTGCTGTTCGACCCAGTTTCTGAAAGAGGGCGTCATGTTCTGCTTTGGAATGTCACAGTACATGTTGAAATCTCTGTTTTCCTCAATGAACCTCAGCTCATGAAGCCTGACCCTGACCACTGTACTGTAAATCAGTGTTAGGGTGTTACTGATCTTCTTAAAGCCTCGGCCATCTTTGTGGAGAGCAACAATTCAAGTTTTTAAATCTTTAGAGTTCTTCGCCATGAGGTTCCTTGTTGAATATCCAGTGGTAAGTTGAAAATTTTATTCAAAGCACCAAGTTTTAACTGCTCATATACACGATACACAAATTTGTATGGTCCTGTCAAGCAGACAAAAACATGAACATGATGAATAGGACATGTGGCTTTGCATAGTTAAATGACGTACAGCTGTTATCACTTAGGGTGAACTCACTTTTTTGTCAGCTATTTATACAATAATGGCTGTATGTTGTTATTTTCAGAGGACAGTCAATCTGTACTGCTATACAAGCTGTACACTGACTACTCTAAAATAAATCCAAGTTTCATTTATTTAGTATCGTCCCTTGAGAAGATGGTTAAAAAGTAGGGTGAACTTACTTTTGTGTGATACTGTACTATACTTCTGACAATATAGTGTATGTTGTACATGACACTCATCTGTCTTCCCATCTACATCCAAGAAAGACTTGCACAAAAGGGACCGAGCACTTTTTCTCTGCCCATGAGCGTCCCATAGACTTTCTTAGGGCTTTTGTATATTCGTGTGTGTTCGTCAGTGAGAACGATGGAGGGGGATCTTGCCCTATGGCTCTCAGTCATCCCCAACCCCCATACACAGACATTTAAGTTGGAGATTGCGTCTTCTTTTGTTTGAGGATGCAGAGTAGATGGGATTAGTATAAACCCCCATCTCAACCCCCACCCCAAAAAGAAACCCCACCACTGCATTGTACAAGGGCCGAGACAGGGCGCTTGTTGCTGCCTTCTCTGGCTGCGCCCACTCCCGCTCCACAATGGCTGCCTTTTCAACCCAACCAACTCACAACAGAATGACAACATCCTCCTAGTTGTCTGTTTCTCTCACCTTCTCATCCATCCATTTTCATTCTTGCATCCCGACTCTTTCAAATCACTCCAAGTTTAACTTCTTAAACTCTCTTCGGTTCTTATAGAGCGTCTCGCAAAGGGCTCGTTCCTTCTCACCTCACTCTTAACCTTGCATTATTGCCCTATATAACATCATCAGCGACCATCTGCACTCTCCTCTCTCCATGTGCTTTATTTCCTCTCGCCAGTCACCGTGGAGCTACGAGCAGAAAACGGCGGTTGAGACAGAGACGGCCGCTATGTCCCGAGCGTCAGGAGATTGTGTCGTACCTCAGGGTAACAGGCCGTGCTGGTCTGGCATGCGGCACATCCCAAACTTCAGCTCCGCAGCTCCAGACACAGGCCCAGGCTGCTCCCACACTTAACATGTTGCGCTACCTACCCTTCGGCATGGCCAAATGTTTCTGCAGCTGCCCTTTTGTCCCTGCTCCTTGAGTAAACAAAGGACAGATACAAATTAATGACCTAAATTCACAATGCGCACAACAAGAGTGAGTCAGTATGACCCAGACACACAAATGAATATCTGCCATCTCTAATCAGATATAAAACATTTTCCAGCACTCAGCTTTTACCAAAAGGAGCATGTATATTATAGTGTATAAGTTTATTGCATCATTTCCTTCAACTTACCAATGAATCCTGTCAAGGAGAGCCTTGTTTATTTATATAAATGGCAACAATATATGCAATTACAGTAAACTAATTTCAAATTAATTAATTATAATTAAAAAAAATTATTTATTAACTAACTAATTCAATCAATCAATCAATCAATCAATCATATTCAGTAACCTCTTTAGTCTAATCAGACTGGGGTGGATCCAAAGCTTTCAGGAACGAGTGGTGTGAACAGGAACACACACACACACACACACACACACACACACACACACACACACACAGGGGTAATTTTTTGTCGTTTGGGTTGCCAAGAATCAATAAAATGTATGAGTTTTGATTTTAATGTTGATGATGATATTGACAAACATAACATATAAGTCTACTATAATATTCATAATTGGGCTTTTTTTGTACATACAGTAGGTCTTCTTGGTTATACAAAAAATATATTTAAAAAAATGATTGGGACACCTGATATTTCCTGCCATGTGTGTTTCCTCTCCAAACTGTTACCACAAAGCTGGAGGAACACAAAACTCAAACCTGTTCCAGCATGACAATGCCCCTGTGCACAAAGCCAGCTTTATAAAGATATGGTTCCAATGGGAAGATACTATAGAAATGAAACTTGGATCAATTTTAGAGTAGTCAATGGACAGCTGGTATAGCAAGACAGATTTACTGTCCTCTAAAAAATAGCTCATCATACAGCCATTATTGTCCAAATACCAAAAGTAAGTACACCTTAAGTGAACATGTCAAAACTCTAAATCTAAATTGTCTGTATTCTGCGTGAGCACCATTGTTATCCAGCACTGCCTTAATTCTGCATGGAATTCACCAGAGCTGCACAGGTTGTTGCTGGGATCCTCTTTCACTCCTCCATAATGACATCACAGAGCTGCTGGATGTTAGACACATGGAGCTTCTCCATCTTACGCTTGAGAATGCCCCAAAGGTGCTGAATATGTTAAAATCTGGAGATATACTTGGCCACTCATCACCTTCATCTTCAGCTTCCTCAGCAAGACTGCTGTTGTCTTGGCAGTGTGTTTGGGGTCGTTATTATGTTGGAAAACTGCTGTTCGACCCAGTTTCTGAAAGAGGGCGTCATGTTCTGCTTTGGAATGTCACAGTACATGTTGAAATCTCTGTTTTCCTCAATGAACCTCAGCTCATGAAGCCTGACCCTGACCACTGTACTGTAAATCAGTGTTAGGGTGTTACTGATCTTCTTAAAGCCTCGGCCATCTTTGTGGAGAGCAACAATTCAAGTTTTAAATCTTTAGAGTTCTTCGCCATGAGGTTCCTTGTTGAATATCCAGTGGTAAGTTGAAAATTTTATTCAAAGCACCAAGTTTTAACTGCTCATATACACGATACACAAATTTGTATGGTCCTGTCAAGCAGACAAAAACATGAACATGATGAATAGGACATGTGGCTTTGCATAGTTAAATGACGTACAGCTGTTATCACTTAGGGTGAACTCACTTTTTTGTCAGCTATTTATACAATAATGGCTGTATGTTGTTATTTTCAGAGGACAGTCAATCTGTACTGCTATACAAGCTGTACACTGACTACTCTAAAATAAATCCAAGTTTCATTTATTTAGTATCGTCCCTTGAGAAGATGGTTAAAAAGTAGGGTGAACTTACTTTTGTGTGATACTGTACTATACTTCTGACAATATAGTGTATGTTGTACATGACACTCATCTGTCTTCCCATCTACATCCAAGAAAGACTTGCACAAAAGGGACCGAGCACTTTTTCTCTGCCCATGAGCGTCCCATAGACTTTCTTAGGGCTTTTGTATATTCGTGTGTGTTCGTCAGTGAGAACGATGGAGGGGGATCTTGCCCTATGGCTCTCAGTCATCCCCAACCCCCATACACAGACATTTAAGTTGGAGATTGCGTCTTCTTTTGTTTGAGGATGCAGAGTAGATGGGATTAGTATAAACCCCCATCTCAACCCCCCCACCCCAAAAAAGAAACCCCACCACTGCATTGTACAAGGGCCGAGACAGGGCGCTTGTTGCTCGCCTTCTGGCTGCGCCCACTCCCCGCTCCACAATGGCTGCCTTTTCAACCCAACCAACTCACAACAGAATGACAACATCCTCCTAGTTGTCTGTTTCTCTCACCTTCTCATCCATCCATTTTCATTCTTGCATCCCCGACTCTTTCAAATCACTCCAAGTTTAACTTCTTAAACTCTCTTCGGTTCTTATAGAGCGTCTCGCAAAGGGCTCGTTCCTTCTCACCTCACTCTTAACCTTGCATTATTGCCCTATATAACATCATCAGCGACCATCTGCACTCTCCTCTCTCCATGTGCTTTATTTCCTCTCGCCAGTCACCGTGGAGCTACGAGCAGAAAAACGGCGGTTGAGACAGAGACGGCCGCTATGTCCCGAGCGTCAGGAGATTGTGTCGTACCTCAGGGTAACAGGCCGTGCTGGTCTGGCATGCGGCACATCCCAAACTTCAGCTCCGCAGCTCCAGACACAGGCCCAGGCTGCTCCCACACTTAACATGTTGCGCTACCTACCCTTCGGCATGGCCAAATGTTTCTGCAGCTGCCCTTTTGTCCCTGCTCCTTGAGTAAACAAAGGACAGATACAAATTAATGACCTAAATTCACAATGCGCACAACAAGAGTGAGTCAGTATGACCCAGACACACAAATGAATATCTGCCATCTCTAATCAGATATAAAACATTTTCCAGCACTCAGCTTTTTACCAAAAGGAGCATGTATATTATAGTGTATAAGTTTATTGCATCATTTCCTTCAACTTACCAATGAATCCTGTCATGTGGCTGCCTTTATATTTTAAGGATGGTGAAATCTGGGTAAATATTTCTTCTTAGAATTACGAGTTGATCCAACGCTGAAGCGTCACCGCACTAAAAGTACTAATTCACACGATTCTTATCAACTAGACGAGGAATCTCCAAAAGCGAAACGATCATCCAGAGTATTGCTTCATTTTTTTTATTAGTCAATTTTTTGCAATTGTTACCATCACTAACATTTTATTTTTAAATACTGAACACAATCTAATATAATCCGGTTTTAAAATGGCATCGCATTAAAAAAAAAAAAAAAAGTGGTCACTACTTTGTTACTGATTGATTCATTAATTAAATAGATTATGAGCATTTAATTTATGGCAAAACACCAGATATTAAATATACAACTTCTGTTTTCAAACAGGTATAGTAGAATTCACAGAAATGGATGAATGAATAAAAGAAAAAAAAACTCCTTTATGGTCTGAGAGGAAAATAATCGAGTCTAGAAAATCCTTCAGAAACGGAATATACATAAAGGTTTCTAAAAATGTTATATCTAATTAAAGATGTATGTGTGTGTATGTGTATAGAGGAGGGGAGGGGGAGCTTCTAGCTCAAGGCCATCTGTGACAGAAGCCTGTTGAGTAACGCGCTATGCCTTAAATGTGGTCAATATTTAGAGTATTTATAAGGCCAGGTTTGCCGAGCAAGAAGACAATAGATCACTCGGATTTGTTTTGCTGGAAAACTGTACTTGAGGAGTTTTGGCAGCAGGTTACGAGTGTGCGTGTGTCTGAGGAGACAGGAGGAGGGGCTGCTTTTCATCAAGCTGCTGCACATTTTCCCTGGTCCAGCCCACGGCTTTGCTGAAGCACCAGCCAGATATTAAAGCAGCAAATACATAAGCGCGCACACACATCCGGACAGTACCCAATTCAGAGACCTCACGCACTGGAAAACATGTTTCCACCCACTCAACATCTACAGTAAATACGATTATTCAACTGAAGGCAAAAACACTGTCTTGACAGTGTATAAATCATGATTTCTTCTGGCAGCTGGGGGAAAAAAATTGCAAAAAAAAAACCACTTCTCACAAATGAATGAAGGTACTTATAATTTATTGCAGTTTGCACACAATTTAAAAATTTCACCAACAGCACACCAAAAAGTACAAAACTAAACAGCCTCATAATTTACTTCCCTTGAGAAAATGAAACATACTATGATTGTCAAAGCTAACTGTCTAACTCCATAAAAAGAACAATGTGAACATACCAAAGTCTCAAAAGGGAAGCAAATACATGTGAAGTCAATCTGCCTCTTTTTCAGAATGCGATTGTCCTTTTTTTTTCTTTTTTTTGTTTGTTTTTTTTTGTTTGTTTGACATAACTATTTTTATTCTCTCCCACCTCCTACACACGGTTGAAATTTTTCTTTGTTCTTCTTCACACTGGCTGTTTCCAGTTTTCAAGTAAACTAAAGGTTCGTCTGTTTTGTGGACATGCTTCATACTTCGTTTCACAGCTTCACTGCCAGTGAACAGAAGTGAAATAAAAATACATCCAGTAACTTTGCCAGTTCCAGTTCTCCCGCTCTGAGCATCAGTAGGCTGTTAACAGTAGTTTAAGGCGGTCAAGTACGATAGTAGAAGCCAGCATAAAACGAAAGCAGGGAAAAAAACCTGTCTCAGAGAAAAAAAAAAAACACCCCCCCCAGCCGACAGTTGATAATTTCTTTTTTTCTTTCACATTTTAGAGTGCAAAAGGTAAAAGTACCATCGTGCAAAAACAGCACGAGGAGCGTGCGCTGTTGGCAAATCTCAACCCTTTTCACTAGCTGTTGCACCACCCTATTGTATACTGGGAAGCTCAGGGCCCTTGAGGCCGTCGAGGCACACGAGCTTCTCCACTCTCGCCTCTTTTCTCCTCTTGCTTAAACTTCACTCCTGCTCAAGTGTTAGTGTCTCGGGCTCCAACAGCGCTTTTCCAAATTTAGCTTTTCATCTCTCTCTCTCACTTTTTTTTTTTTTGCCTTTTCTTTTTTTTTTTTTTTTTTTTTTAACTAACAAATATCTTCAGCTTTTTGTTCAATGTTTCCACATTCAGTAAGAAAATGACAGCTGATGTTAATTTATACAAAAACAAAAGAATAAAGAAATATATTCTCCCAAAAAAAAAAAAAAACAGAAAATAAAATCACATACACAATGTTGAAAAAGAAGAAGAAAAAATAAAAATCAATCTACAGCAGTGTAACTATTTTATTCTTCAATAATCTAGCATTTATAGCTCTGGTAGTTATGTAATAATGTCAATTTGATCAAGAGTTAAAAATCTTAAAGGCATCTTTTCAGCATCTAATTTTTTTTTTGTTTTCAAGGTGCAACCAAGCATGGCAAACATTTTCTCCTGTTAAATAGGAACTATACAAACACACACCCACCCACCCACACACACTCTCTCTCTCTCTCTCTTAGAGCTCGGAGCTTTATGCTATTTGCTGATTCTTCAGTGTTCGCCATACACAGTAGATCTGCTGAGCCCATCTTTACAGGAACTGACACACTGTCATATGGGTTTTCATGGCAACTAGATCTTCATGGCCACAGAATTTGATGCAAGTGCCAATCGAACAGATAAATAAATAAATTACAAACAAACAAACAAACCAAACCAGAAAAAAAAGAAAAAGGAAAGAAAAAAAAAAGGCGACACTTTTTAAAATGCGAGTAAACATGACACGGAGACAGCAGTTGGAGACCAGCAGTGGAGAACAGCAGTGTGTGAGGAGGTGCTAAGCAGGAGCGGCACTAGCTTTGGAAAAGATGTTCAGAGAGATGAAGCCTCTGCTGACACCCAGCTCCATGCTACACACTCGAGATCGGTTTGGCCAGAGACGTACTCCAGCCTAACATCAGTGCATTAACACAATCTTCACAGCCCAGTAGAACATCGTAACAGGAGCCACTCTCTTGTAAGGGTTTTATATCATTAAAGAAAAAAGGAAAAAAAATCAAGAAAGGAAGCAAATGAGTTAATTAAAAAATACACTTTCCAATGCAAAACAACAACAAAAATAAGAGTTAAATAAAAATTCATGCAATTTCTACAGCTGTAATATTAAGGTAAATATATAATATATATTTATATTTTTTTTTATTTAAACAGACGGGTGCCCTGACTGTAATGACTTGGTCTATTACAGTGTACAGCAATACAGCAATTCACATCTTCTTAAATATACAGGTTGGACATCATGCAACAACAGATCCCATTTTTTTTTTGTTTGTGTTTTTTTTCTTTTTCTTTTTCGAAAACAAACCAAATATTTCTTAAAACACTACAGAAATCTCGATAAATGCAGCAAATGAAAACCCATTCTCAGCAGAAAAACAAGTGTTGAGGGTCTAAAAGAAAGACATTAACTCAGCCTGATCGTTAAATGATATAAAAAAACGTCTCAGTTGATATGGAAAAAAAAAAGAGGCTGTACATTGCATGAGTGCCTTTTGTCTTCTATCAGTCAAGTTTCCTATCACAAAAAAACAAAAAAAAACAACAAACAAACAAAACAAAAGAAACATACAAGAGCCTAAATAACACAAGCTTGGAGCTTTTTTTCGAGCGAACATCCTCGCAGGATTTTGAGGACTTGCTTGTTAACATACTGCGTTTGCGTGCATGGACACACACACACACACACACACACACACACACACACACACACACACACACACACACACACACACACACACGAACACACGCGCAGCTACTCTCACACACACCAGTATGAGATTTTTGCAAAATAAACGTATAGTAGTAGTAATAGTAGTAGTAGTAGTGCACGATATATACACATGCTCATTTATGAGCTTTATGTGTACAGGTCAATAGAGGATCGTAGTACCCGTTTAGTGTAATGTTGATCAGTTTTGAACTTCCTCAGTGTATTACCTGAAATCTTCATATGCGTTCTCATGGCATGGATGTTAAATAAAATCAAGGAGTGTACAAGTGTACCTTCATACACTGCCGAATCTAGATTTTGCACATTGACAGCTGTAGCTATCAACCTTTGTTGACTTGAAGGAAAAACAAATATTAAAAAAAATAAAAAATAAAAAAATAAAATAAAAAAACGCCACAAATAAATTGACCAGAAAATAAAAATCAGTAGTAACATTTTCATGTGCTAGTAAAGTGCAATTTAACGAGATAAGCAATGTGTATATATAAGAAACATGACTGATGCAGACCTCTCAACCATCTCCCTGCCTCCCTACTTCTTACCTCTCTGCCTCTCTTGTTTGCTCTGTCTTAACTAATAAAGCAGTTTATTTTTGTATTTTTTTTTTGCTTTCATTTCCACAGTTCTTGCGAGCTATCCTCAAGTGGCCAGTCTCGGAGAGTGGGAAGGCTGAGCGCCTCGCTCTTCACTGAGAGCGAGTTGACGAGTTCGCAGTGGAACTTGCGGATGTGACGGTACAGGTCTCCGGACTGCGTGAAGCGCCGCTCGCACCACTTGCAGGCATGCGGCTTCTCGCGCGTGTGCACCACGGCGTGTCGGCTCAGGTTGTGCGAGTATTGGAAGCTCTTGCCGCACGTGGTGCACGTGTAGGGCTTCTCGCCCGAGTGTGTCCGCTCGTGCCGTTTCAGCGTGTACATGCAAGAGAACGTCTTGCCACAGATGGAGCATGTGGGCACGTTGACGTCGCCGGTGGTCGGTTTCGTGCGTGCACCTTCCTGCTCGCGGAAGTGCGTGCTCAAGTGGATCTGCAGCACGTGCGGACTCGGGAACACCTTGTTGCACAGGGGGCACATAAAGATCTGCGCGTGCGCTGCACTCAACATGCCCGACACATAGGGCAGCAGCGGGCTCTCTTGCGCCCGCTCGTTCTCACCGCCTAGCACCTCGCCGTCTACCTCGTCCTTGCTGTCACGCTCCAGAGTGGCCTCTCGTAGTGCTGTCAGGTGGGCCTCCAGGCCGAGCCCTAGCCGCTGGACGCTGTGTCCATTGTGCCCAACGTGAATGCCGTTAGCATTCGCCGATTCTTCCTTCAAGCCGCTATGTTCCATCTCGTACTCAGTGTTGGGCAGCTCATCATCATCGGAGCCTGTGTCTTTCTCCACCTTCACTTGCACCAGAGCGCTGTGTAGACTGTCCGGAGTGGCCGAGCCGCACAAATATGGGTTCCTGGCTTCACCTGGAGTGGCGCTTATGCTTGATTTTACCGACAGATCGAGTGCGCAGTCACCGGTTGGACAGAGCGAACCTGTAGAGCTGCTGGGACTCGCAGCGGCGGCGGCAGGAGACTTGCCATGTGCCTCAGCCTCACCGGGGCTGGCCGTGCGCTCTGACGCCAGCCGTGCCCACATCCGGGCCGGCTCCGGCGGGCACTGGCTGTCCCTTTTGCTCTCATCCTCATCGTCGTCGCTAGCAAGCAGGTTGCCACTTCCGCCCTCGGAGATGCTCTCGGCTCGGTCCGAACAGCTAGAGGCGTCCTCCTCACGCCTGGTGCTGTCTGCCTCGGCCGTGGCCTTGTGTTTTAGCTTCTTTTTGCACACCTTGACGATGTCATACATATGCAGATAGCTGGCAGCAGCCAGTACGTCCTCCACGGGCAGGGACTTGAACTGCAGCTTGCCCTCATACATAAACTCGAGGAGCAGTGCGAACGCTGGCGCCGTTACAATGTCACTGTTCAGATGCACCACGTCCCGCTTGTCCAGCTGGTCCTTGTAGAAGAGATGGAAGTACATGCTGCACGAGGCCAGGACGGCACGGTGGGCGCGGAACTGGACATCGCCCACCAGCACGGTGGAGTCGCACAGGAAGCCCTGATGCCTCTGCTCACTCAGACACTGCAGTAAATGTCTGCTGTGGTCCGGAAACTCCATGCTGTCTTCATAACCTGCAACAGACCGTACATGTTAGAGGGGCTCTGGCAGAACAACAATTGTTTTGTTTGTAGCCCTGTGTGGAACTTCTCTTTTTTTCCCCCACCCGCTCCGTCCCCCTCTCTCTCTCTCTCTCTCTCTCTCTCTCTCTCTCTCTCTCTCTACCCCCATGCACACTCACTGGCTCTCACACACACACACAAACACACACACACACTTTAATTCTCTCTCCCTCCCCTCCCTCAATCCATCCCTGTGGGAACACTAGAAAAATGTTCACTGCAGAGCCGATATAAAAGGATTACAATCATTCAAGTAAAAAAAAAAAAATAAATAATAATAATAATAATAATAATATTCTTTATTTTTCCTATCAATCCTTTTTTATACTAAGAGAATCAATACACATTTCATCTACCCATCTAGGAAAGTAACTGCATTGAATGTCAGTAATAAATGTAAAGACTGCACATTCATTTCTTGGCACTTTTATAACATCTCTAAAGTTTTTATCTGTTGTGACAAACAGGCTTTTATTTTACACTCTCACGTAAAGTCCAGAATTAAAACAATTAAATGTAAATGAAAAATAGAATGAATACTTACAAACAATTTAAATGGGAAAAAAAAGATAAAATACCAAATTGATTTCAGTTGCGAGTGGAACTGTGAGAGTCTCTTGGTTCTAAAGCGAAGTCCTGATGCTACAGATTTCTGTTTGCGAGTAATTTCACCTTTTGTGCTCCTGGAGTAGTTATTTTTAATAACCCACTTTGGCCAGGATGGTGCGTTTGGGTAACCGTCTTGTAGGTACACAAACAGCTCAACGATGCAGTCACACTGCAGCAAGAATGCTAAGTACTGCCTTTAAGACTTCGCTAAGTGAAGTCTCAGAACATCAGGGCGACTTTCATTAAAGCGCTGATCGGCAGCCACCAAAATGAATTGACATCAAGAAACCTACCCAAAAAAATTAAATAAATAAAATACAAAAAGTGGAAAAAAGCAACCAAAATGAACACACTGACAATCCAAGTGCACAACTGATTTAAAATACCAATAAACCCAAAAAGAATAACAATAATTCACACCTGTTACCCGTGGAGACTGCTCCCTTCTCAAAAAATGCATCATGGGCACCATGTTCAACCAGCGAGCATAAATAAACTCATTTGAATCTTCATTCAAATCTGATTGGGATACCAAGCCAACCCCCCTTAAACAACGCTCAGACCTTCGTTAATGAGAGGCTTTGGTGGGGAGGACTTGGGACAGCCAACCCCAAGCCAACCCCTCCTCCTATTCTATCTCCTCCCCAAATCTTTGGAGAAATGGAACATCCTCCCCAAAGAAGAAGCTGCAGCAGATTTACAATACAATCACTTTAAGTGCCCTGTAGTCTACATCAATCCTAATCCTTAAGATGGCTAAAAATAAAGATTGTAGGACAGCTCGCAAGGTAGAAGCGATCAAATTAGGAGGCTCCGAGGACAGAGAGGGACGAAGAAGGAGGCTTATAAACATCTGATCCAGCTGACTGAGGCCATATGGCAGCTGCTGCCCAGATAAAGAGATTAAGACTAGGAGGAGTGCGATTACAGCTGTCTAGCCAATTCAGGCAGCTCAAATCTGCAAGTTCTAAATTAGTCACTACCAACACAAGAAAAAAAAAAAAAAAAAAAAAAAAGGACTGACAATTCTGTGCACTAATTGTAGGAGTTATTTCAGATTTTTAATAATTGATTTTTAGGTCAATAAATAAACAAAACAGAACATTGTATTTTGCTCAAATGTACTGAGATGAATATTTCAGCTTGCCAAAGAAATTCATTCATTTTACAAAAAAAAAAGCAACTTCTAAAGATTACAAAATATTTATTTAAAAATGACTAGACTGTATAAATAAATAAAAACGAAAAATCCTGCTTGTATTGAATTGACAAATTCCCAAAACTTTATTTCCTTTATACTTCACACAAACAGCAACAAACAATCGCACAACTGTTACAACCAATCTACTGTTCCGCATTCGTAGCGAGGCAAGCGAAACTAAAGCTAGCAGACCAAACAAGCAGCTTAATGAAAAGCTTGCTCGGTAACATTGTCCCGACAACAAGGAGCGTCACTCGTCCCCTGCCTGGTTACACTACACTGCTGCAAAATCCTTTACTTCCTATTTCACCCGACTTACATGCAACTGACTGATAACACAAGGGAAAAAAATAAATAAAAACTAAAGAAACAAGAGAGGGAAAGAAATGAGTTAAGGAAAGGCCAGCAAGCTCTCTATTCAGAAGCCACAGACCCCCTGGTACAGTACCTGCGGTTCGCATCAACTTGATTAAGTCCACTGTTGTGGTAGCGCCTGCTGTAGTTCCCTTCTCAAAATCAATGAAGGGCTAGTAGGAGGAGGAGGAGAGAAAGACAGAGAGAGCGAGAGAGAGAGAGAGCGCGAGAGAGAGTGCAAGAGAGAGAGAGAGAGAGAGCGAGAGAGATAGGGAGCAGGGAAAAAAATCAAACTGCGAGGGACAGATGCAAAGTGGAGGAGATGTTGGAGGGGAACGCGATGCCTCCTCCTGCACACAGATCCGCACACACACTAACTCGCAGTCTGTGCGGCAGAAGAAAAGACTGGGGGATGGCAGCCTGTCAGCTGCTCTGACATCATGTTCAGATGGAAATGCTACCTCCAGCTGTGCTCCTTTTAGTGCCATATGCTACTCCTCTACACTCTTGCCACCAGCCTCTCCTTTATACAACTTTGTTTCTCTTTCTCTCCCTTTAAAAAGGCGAAGGAGGGGTGTGCGGAGGGGGGAAAGGAACTGTTGAGAGGTGATTCTGTGGAAAACCGGCCAACTCCCCCCCCTCACCCCCTTCACTTGTAATCTCCCGGCAAAGGCGAACTTTAGAAAATAGGTCTGCGTGAAAGCCGACACTTTTTTTCTAACCTAGTTTCCTGCACGGAGAATTTAAATACCCTCAAGTTTTTTTTTTCTTTTCCCCTCTCTCTCACACTCACTCACTCTCTCATTCTTTTTTTCACTGCTCTCCTTCCAGTAACCATAAACAAAGGCCGGCACAGTGCATTTGCAAATGACAGATCCACGCAGATGATATTGTTTTCGACTACTTCATGGTTCACCGGCCGCACCATTACTGTCATTCATTCTCCTCACCCTCTGGACGACTCGCTGAGGAGGAGAAAAAAAATGAAAGAATGGACAAAGGGAGCGATCCTATAGAGCTCATGAGCAGGGCTTTAACAAAACAAAACAAAAAAAAAAGAAGAAGAAAAAGGTTCTTTAATGGGACTACTTAAGGCTTAGTTTAACTCCATGTTTTTACCCTTAATCACAGTTCAGGAGAATTGAAAAAGAGGAGAGAACGTTGCACTGTCTCAACCTACATCACTCAAACAAGTTATGTAGGATATATATAAAAATTAAAGTGTATATAAATATATATAATAATTATAAATAAATAAAAATATTTAAAAAATCCAGCAGTGATGACCGCAGTTTAGAAATTTTATTCAATAATCATCATTGGTAGAATTTTTGCCTTTTTCGAAAAAAAAATAAAATAAAATAAAATAAATAAATACAAATAAGTGCAAGGCAGATAAACTTCTCCAGCTTATTGCACCTGCCTCATTCCCATAGAGCAATCCCTGTCTTACTGTTACAATGAATCGATCATTCGTATAAGCGATCAACACACACACACACACACACACACACACACACACACACTCTACTGACATAACAACGAGTGTATGAGTGTGTGTTTTTCTCGATAACGTACCGCTGTTTGATCTATTTAAAGCGCTTGATATGAAGAAGCCCACAGCTGTGTGAGGTCTAATTGAACAGCATGCCGGAGAGAAACTTGTGTCCATGACATGCCAAACAAATGCGTTTGTTCCAGTCAGTCGTGTAACTTATCATTCTGTCTAAACTTACACAAATGAGAGATTGAGATTGGTTTTGGTTATTTATTTAACGGATGTATAATATAGATATTGTTAGAGAAGTGTGTGTGTGGTGCTGGTGGTATTTGCGTGTTTAGAGAAATCTAACGCGAATCTCTGGTTTCTTTTGGATACAGAGGTGTCGAGGACACACATACACAGAGCGAGCCGTGTGTGTGTGTGTGTGTGTGTGCACCGAGAACTGGAGGGGAGAAAGCTAGCTCGCAGCTAACACAGGAAAAAGTAAGGCAGCTACCTGCACTGTTACATTTCCCACAGCAGGCCCGGATTGAGCAGGCGCTCGCGCTCAGGCTACTCGCTCCCCACTCACTGGTTTTCTTCCTAAACACAACACAAGAGCGACTAAGAGAAAATAAATAAAATAAACCCCCCCAATAAAAGCTTTCCACCCTTTTCCAGCGTAACCCTGCTTCATATCTGATTCTACAGAGCGCCTCGCAATTAAAAAAAAAAAAAGAAGAGAAGAGAAGGCACTTACAGACCAGCGAGCTCCAACGACTTCCCACTTCCTCTGACCAAATACACGGCGGTGGAGGAAAAAACACCCCAGAAGAAGAAGTGAATTTGACTTTCAGCAGCTTTCCATATCCGCCGCGCTGCAGGAAACACGGAGCGGAGTAGAGCGGAGTGGAGCAGTGCGGAGAGAAGAGAGAGAGGAGCGCGGGGACAGGAGCGGCGGCGGCGGCGGCGGCGGTGGCCAGATGTTTCCGAGCTGTTGCTACTCAACTCTCCGGGAAAAGGAAAAAAAAAAAGGGGGAAGCGCTCGTGACTGGCGGCGTCCGAGGCCAATAGATGAGGCGAGGAGGACCGCCGAGGCGAATTGGAAGCTGCTGTCGAGTGGGAAAGAGGGAGGGATGTGTTCGTCTCCTCGGCGTAGGTTGACACCGGGTAACAGTGAGAAAGCAGAAAAAAAAACACACACACGGAGCGGACCTGGTTTCCAAGAAGAGAAGAGTGGCGCAGAGAGAGAGAAGGGAGAGGGAGAGAGCCGCGCGCGTAGGCTCATGGGCAATGTAGTCACGCGCGCAACGGCCACAAAGAACAGGTGCGTTATCCGGTTTCCGCCCCGCCTTCCACG
This sequence comes from Silurus meridionalis, assembly GCF_014805685.1. Taxonomy (NCBI): domain Eukaryota; kingdom Metazoa; phylum Chordata; class Actinopteri; order Siluriformes; family Siluridae; genus Silurus; species Silurus meridionalis. The sequence continues at coordinate 22,079,718 of NC_060885.1, forward strand.
GGTCACGTGACCGCCAGCTCCCGACCGTCTCCTGCGCGGCAGAGCAGCACCGCCTCTGATACACACCACTGTAACATGGGCATTGTGCTGGGCACGAGGAGGACAAGATTTCTTTTATTAATTATGTTTATATTTTTATTTATTTTGTTATATAGATATTATATTATATATATAATATTAAGGATTTATTATGAATGCAGTATGTCCCTATATGTCTATCAAATCAAATAAAAAATTACAATTATTATAAATAAATTCACATAAAGTATGACATGCTTTTTGCGACTCTAAAACATGTAAATAGAAATAAAAATAGAACATAAAAAATAAGCAAATCAAAATATAAAGTATAAAAAGTCTAAAAGTTAGATAAAAGTATAACCACAAGTAGGGATAAAATAAAACAATTAAAAAGTATATATTTATTTATTTATTTATTTGAGTAGTTTGGAAGTACACATTAGAAGTAATCTAAAGTACTTTCTACAAAATAAAATAAGTAGTTAAGCCTAAATTGGATTATGATTTATGATTAATTGACAAAATAATATAGAGGGACTAATACATCGAACATCGAATAATCGAACATGACCAATATAGATAAACAATTGTATTCTAATTGTGCTTTTATTGGTTCATTGATTGATTGTTTATTGATCAATTCATTAATTCATACATAAAAAAAAGGAGTAATGAACATGGACAAACATATGAAAGTGCATAAATACAAAAAGATAATATTAATAAATAAATATAAATTTAATACAAATCTATTATATTGTTTGTTATGGCTCATTTTTGTGTTAAAGCGTTGCTTAAAATAACTGAAGAAAGATCGATATAGTTAATTTTTTCATTTTTTCTTTTGTTCCTTTTGTTCTTTGAGTTTTTTTGGAGGATGTGAAGTCAAAGAAGTTTGATGGTTCTTCAAATCAGATGCTTACCTGCTATATAAATTAATTAAGTAAATAAGTCAGTAGTTTGATTTCATTTCAAAATGGGTACAAATCATTGAAACGTTAATAAATCATGATTACATTACGCACAATAGTACCTTCCCCTCCACATTCTATCACAGGCTGTTACTGCAAATGTGAAAACTGACTTCAATAACATTACCAGCACAACTAAATTGAAAAATTCAGTCCAGACACATGTGCCAGTACAGATCATAGCATAACAATTGACTTGTCTAGAGTCGAGTGTGTCCTGCGGTGCTGAGGCTGTAGAGTCAGTGTGGTGCGCTGCAGGGAGTGCATAATCAGGTGAGTGCAGAGGCCCCACAGATGTGTGAAGCCAAGTTCACTCAGGGCCTGATGAATACACTCACTTGTTCCTGAGAGCTGGCTGTAAAAACCCAGCCCGCCCTCCGCCGTCATGGTCCCACACTCAATGTGCCTCTTTCGCCCCAGTAAATTAATTGCGTTACTAATACATTTCAAAACAAACCACTGTCCTCCCAGGTCTGGAATCTTGACCTAACACCATTATTATTTAATGCTGAGCATGGCCTCCTCATTAAGCTGATGCGGTGACGGTTTCATTGCATGAACTACATGTGGGGGACGCTTTAAAGCTCTCTGCATTCCTTCTATTGTTGTTGCAGTGCCACCCAACAATCTGCTCCTTGTTTGGTCAAGGAGTGTTGAGAAGGTTCATCGTTCAGCAAGTTTCACATCATTCATCAATGGATGTGTCCTGCATGTGTGAGAATGGATCAACCTGCAGTTTACTTCTTAACATATTTGCATACCATTATTTATGCTTCGAATTTTTTAAAATGATGGTTGCAGAAAAGGTTGCTGTTACTACAATAATAGATCAGTTTTCTATACTTGGAACAAAAGTTCTTTCTTTCTTTCTTTCTTTCTTTCTTTCTTTCTTTCTTTCTTTCTTTCTTTCTTTCTTTCTTTCTTTCTTTCTTTCTTTCTTTCTTTCTTTCTTTCTTTCTTTCTTTCTTTCTTTCTTTCTTTCTTTCTTTCTTTCTTTCTTTCTTTCTTTCTTTCTTTTTTGTCAACTAGTCCAAAAAAACAAAAACAAAAAAACAATATAACCCAAATTTGGAATATTCCTTTTTTTATTACAGCTTGGACACCAGACACATTCTGCAGTTCAGCACACTGTTCGTGTAAACATATTATAACCTAAAATATTTAATTTTATTGATTAAGATGCTCGAACTCATTCCTTGTGGTTTAGAATGCAACCTACTGCCAATGTTCATCACTGCCTGATGAAATAGTGAGGAAGAAAAAAAGCTTTTATGTTCAAAAATGTTGGAAAGTTTAAAGTCGTTTTTTGTGTACAAGAGAGAGAAATAAATAGAGAGATAGCGAGAGAGAGAGAGAGAGAGAGAGAGAGAGAGAGAGATTATCAGTAATTAACATAGCTATTCTTATATTCCTTGCACCTCATACTATAACTAAAAGGCTTTCCTGGTCCCACATGTTTTATGGCCATTGTAGTTCTTTGGATGTCGTTGTGCCATGAGCAGTTTGTGCAAACTGGTGTTTGAACTGTGGATTTTTTTGTGCTGGACCCCCCCTCTGTCATAACTAAATGGGAAGATGTAAAGGCTTCTTCATCTGCCACTGAAAAGCAATGTTCTGGAGTGTAGAGAAGGATGGACTGTCAAGGGTTTTACTGTGATATCGTGAAAGGAACCTTATAAAGACATACACAAATACCACAATCAACATTTCACGAAAATCTCTCGAATTCAGAGTGCATGGTTCATGAAAACATATTATTTATTACTGATTAATAAAACGTTTGCCTTTTTAATAGATTACAGTGTTTTAAGTTGCATTTGTCTGAGTTCCTTCCTCTAGAGGTCACTGTGCAATCCGTGTTGGTGAATGTCACAATTATAATCAGTACATCCGATCAGGTGGACTACATGCATACATACACCAAAACTCATTCTTACATACATTGATCTCATTAAACAGACACACATCTTTCTAAAATAATGACATTTATATTAAGTCATAGATTGTACACTAAAATATGTGTAACATTCAGGGAGCCAGCAAAATGGTCACTAAATGTCTGGAGAAATAGTGTACATCTAACTTAATTCTACATTCCCAGCATTTATTTATTACATTTAATGATAGCATATGGTTATATAATAGTCATATGATATTTTTATATTTCTGAAAGCTCTGGTTTTGCTGAATCCAAAATGAGTTTGTAAAAAAGCTTGCCTGTGTAAGCAACTTCAAGCTTAATCGAGGTGACAATATTTTTCCTAAGCGTAAAAATCACTTGCTTCCTTGCTTTTAGTCTGTAGTGCATGCTCACACACACACACACACACACACACACACACACACACACACACACACACACACACACAAAAGCAAACATGCCAGGGGAGAAAACCAGTTTGCTGGCCAGCATGTTTAAGTAGTTCTCCCGGATTGCTGGGATTCTCCTTCTAATTATGCAAATACGTGTTGCTTGGAGGTACAATTTTCACAGGGTGCCTGCCATTAGACAGGATTAGACAGATGTTGATACACTGGCTTTTTGATGAGATTAATCACGCTCCAGAGCACACAGCCAGAGAGAGAAAAAAGAGTGAAAGAGAGAGAGAGAGAGAGAGAGAGAGAGAGAGAGAGAGAGTAAAAGGAGAGGCAAAGAGAGAAAGAAAAAGTGAAAGGAAAAAAGAGAGCTGTCCAGTTTCACAACTGGTATCTTAATAAGTATGAAGAACTAGGGCAGAACGACAATGCACACATTATATAATAAACACAGTGCTAAAACAGCTCTTGCTTTCGATCTGAAAAATGCTTCTTGTCACCATGATCTCCTAATAATACATTTTTCTAATGGGTTCATCTTTGATTCTTGATATACCAAGGTACATTTGTACTGCCAAAAACATAGTTACATACTGTGTGAAAAGATATGATAAAAATGGGACAGCAGTGCTGGTGTTTGTAGTATAATAATAATAATAATAATAAGTATTAATACTTAATACGTATTATTATTATTATTATTATTATTATTATTATTAATTAATTAATAATTTTTTTGCATCAAATAATCAGAACTCCAAAAAACATAAGTAGGTGGATTGGTCCTTTAAATTGATGACTCATGACTTACTGTGTTAAAAGACCTTAAACAATTTAGAAAATAGTATTTTAATATTAATACTAATACTAACTTATATATAGCTATTCCATAGAATAAAATATGACACTTAAAAATAGCTGCAAGCAGCAATTGAGAGTCAAAGCACCAAGGATACAACCTTGTCTGTTTCCTGAGGATGTTATTGTATCATAAAACATACACTTAAGCATGAAAAAATGCACAGGAATCCACTGTAAAGGTATTTTGCAATGAATCAGACATCCTTTCATTCTGATGTAGTCTCTTCTACAAATCATGGCTTGTGCTAGGGCTGTTTCTTCATTTTCCATCTCATAACTTCCATCTTTTTCAAAACTCTGGTCCATCCCTCTCCTCTGTCCTCGTAGCTGCACAGTAATTGAGAGCACATCCTCCGAGGTGACAAACTCAGCTCCCAGCTCAGTGGGGATGAGCTCCTTTTTGGATATTATTTTCATTACCGGCAAGGTCACGGAGGTGGTCAAAGTCATCACTGTCACAATCCTCACCCTTCCAATGAGAAACATTCCACACCTCTTTTTGCTCCTCCTTATTCCTCCTACTTAGATTCATTAACATCGTCTGGCATTCAAGACACACAAAAATGCACAGATTATAATTAAATAAATATTCATAAAAAGTTTATGCTGAATTCGGAAAGTTTAAAGTCGTTTTTGTGTACAAGAGAGAAATAAATAGAGAGATAGCGAGAGAGAGAGAGAGAGAGAGAGAGAGAGAGAGAGATTATCAGTAATTAACATAGCTATTCTTATATTCCTTGCACCTCATACTATAACTAAAAGGCTTTCCTGGTCCCACATGTTTTATGGCCATTGTAGTTCTTTGGATGTCGTTGTGCCATGAGCAGTTTGTGCAAACTGGTGTTTGAACTGTGGATTTTTTTGTGCTGGACCCCCCCTCTGTCATAACTAAATGGGAAGATGTAAAGGCTTCTTCATCTGCCACTGAAAAGCAATGTTCTGGAGTGTAGAGAAGGATGGACTGTCAAGGGTTTTACTGTGATATCGTGAAAGGAACCTTATAAAGACATACACAAATACCACAATCAACATTTCACGAAAATCTCTCGAATTCAGAGTGCATGGTTCATGAAAACATATTATTTATTACTGATTAATAAAACGTTTGCCTTTTTAATAGATTACAGTGTTTTAAGTTGCATTTGTCTGAGTTCCTTCCTCTAGAGGTCACTGTGCAATCCGTGTTGGTGAATGTCACAATTATAATCAGTACATCCGATCAGGTGGACTACATGCATACATACACCAAAACTCATTCTTACATACATTGATCTCATTAAACAGACACACATCTTTCTAAAATAATGACATTTATATTAAGTCATAGATTGTACACTAAAATATGTGTAACATTCAGGGAGCCAGCAAAATGGTCACTAAATGGCTGGAGAAATAGTGTACATCTAACTTAATTCTACATTCCCAGCATTTATTTATTCCATTTAATGATAGCATATGATTATATAATAGTCATATGATATTTTTATATTTCTGAAAGCTCTGGTTTTGCTGAATCCAAAATGAGTTTGTAAAAAAGCTTGCCTGTGTAAGCAACTTCAAGCTTAATCGAGGTGACAATATTTTTCCTAAGCGTAAAAATCACTTGCTTCCTTGCTTTTAGTCTGTAGTGCATGCTCACACACACACACACACACACACACACACACACACACACACACACACACACACACAAAAGCAAACATGCCAGGGGAGAAAACCAGTTTGCTGGCCAGCATGTTTAAGTAGTTCTCCCGGATTGCTGGGATTCTCCTTCTAATTATGCAAATACGTGTTGCTTGGAGGTACAATTTTCACAGGGTGCCTGCCATTAGACAGGATTAGACAGATGTTGATACACTGGCTTTTGATGAGATTAATCACGCTCCAGAGCACACAGCCAGAGAGAGAAAAAAGAGTGAAAGAGAGAGAGAGAGAGAGAGAGAGAGAGAGAGAGAGAGAGAGAGAGAGAGTAAAAAGGAGAGGCAAAGAGAGAAAGAAAAAGTGAAAGGAAAAAAGAGAGCTGTCCAGTTTCACAACTGGTATCTTAATAAGTATGAAGAACTAGGGCAGAACGACAATGCACACATTATATAATAAACACAGTGCTAAAACAGCTCTTGCTTTCGATCTGAAAAATGCTTCTTGTCACCATGATCTCCTAATAATAAATTTTTCTAATGGGTTCATCTTTGATTCTTAATATACCAAGGTACATTTGTACTGCCAAAAACATAGTTACATACTGTGTGAAAAGATATGATAAAAATGGGACAGCAGTGCTGGTGTTTGTAGTATAATAATAATAATAATAATAATAATAATAATAATAATAAGTATTAATACTTAATACGTATTATTATTATTATTATTATTATTATTAATTAATTAATTAATAATTTTTTAATTAAATTTGAACTTGAGTTTTGCATCAAATAATCAGAACTCCAAAAAACATAAGTAGGTGGATTGGTCCTTTAAATTGATGACTCATGACTTACTGTGTTAAAAGACCTTAAACAATTTAGAAAATAGTATTTTAATATTAATACTAATACTAACTTATATATAGCTATTCCATAGAATAAAATATGACACTTAAAAATAGCTGCAAGCAGCAATTGAGAGTCAAAGCACCAAGGATACAACCTTGTCTGTTTCCTGAGGATGTTATTGTATCATAAAACATACACTTAAGCATGAAAAAATGCACAGGAATCCACTGTAAAGGTATTTTGCAATGAATCAGACATCCTTTCATTCTGATGTAGTCTCTTCTACAAATCATGGCTTGTGCTAGGGCTGTTTCATCATTTTCCATCTCATAACTTCCATCTTTTTCAGAACTCTGGACCATCCCTCTCCTCTGTCCTCGTAGCTGCACAGTAATTGAGAGCACATCCTCCGAGGTGACAAACTCAGCTCCCAGCTCAGTGGGGATGAGCTCCTTTTTGGATATTATTTTCATTACCGGCAAGGTCACGGAGGTGGTCAAAGTCATCACTGTCACAATCCTCACCCTTCCAATGAGAAACATTCCACACCTCTTTTTGCTCCTCCTTATTCCTCCTACTTAGATTCATTAACATCGTCTGGCATTCAAGACACACAAAAAATGCACAGATTATAATTAAATAAATATTCATAAAAAAAGTTTATGCTGAATTCGGAACCTTCAAAGATGATATAAGCCAAAAATCACAGTAATGTATAACTGTTAGCAATGATTATTGGCGCAGGCACCAGAATGCACTTGCTAGTATATTTATGTTTATATGCCATATTACTAAATGTACATGTGAACTATAACCTGTATAACGTACTGTGGAATCAAACTGCACTTGCAGAAGGTGTCTAGATCTGTTAACGATTACAGTTGGACAGAATCAGTTATTTCCAGACTGGACTGAAAACATTTTACTCTGGTTGAGCAGTGGGTTTTAATAGGAGACAGACTGTCATTCTTCTTATACTGTGGCAATTCCAAAAGAGAAGATCTGTACTGACAATGGTGATTATACAAGCAGCAGATCTTCCTAGACTGTTATTTCTACCCATCACCCACATGTTCTTAACTAAAGTCTTTCCATCCAGAAATATAAAAAGGACATAGTAAGAGGGATGCAATGGAAGTGATGGTAAGATTCACAGAATCACATCGGTGCATCGGCATAAAAGTTAACAATGTGATGCATCGATTTAAAAAAGTGTGTGATGCATTGTTTTTTTTTTTACATATTTGAATTGATAAAGCCTTATTTATTTATATATAATTATTAGTGTATGTATGAAACCTAAGAAAATTAGAAAGTGACCAATAATTTGTGACTTAATTTAATTTGATTTCTCCTTGTTAAACTTTTTCTCAAGCGCTTTCACTCAGCATCGCCGCTGCTACGTGAATATGACGTATCACAACACTACGGAGGCGTGTCCTGGGAGTCACATAGAATACAGATTAACATGGCAGAGGTAGAGCTGCATCTTCCTGAAAACAGAACAGGCAAAGAAAGTCTGGTTTTATTTCATCTTTTTTTTTTTTTTGCACTACAAAGGTCTATTTGCGAAAAGGCCACGTGTTAGAAGTCAGAAGGCTCTTAAGTAAATTGATGATTTGCTGTCTGTCTGAACCAAAGAAATAAAAGTGAACTGTCTGTATCGTATTGAATTGCATAGCATCTTATGATTTTTTTTGGTTGCATCGTTTTGCATTGAATGTTAAATCGAATCGAAATAGGATCACATTGCATGGTAATAGGGGGTGAATCCTATCGCATCACATTACATCGGTTTTTGCTTTATATGTATCTTTAAAGGCTTTGCAGTTTGGCTCAATCAATTGTCTATGCAGTTAGTTACAGAGATGCACATCCCTAATCCCATATTAGGGATGTGGGGTATATATATATGGCGTATATCCTTTCTCCAAGCATTTTGCCAGCACTTCTGATGTGCATATCAAGCATGCCTTTCCCTTTCTCTTTCTCAGTCTCATCACCTCCACCTCAATAATTGAATGAGCAGCCTCTGGTTTGTAGACTGTAAATTATGTTGTTAGTTACTGTAACCCTGCATACTTTGATCATAGCAGACACTTGCTTTTCTGTAACAGGTGTTCTACACAGGGGTTTGCATCTCTAATTTTAGGTAAGCATCTTGTCTCTTAATCACATATAATTCACCGCCACAGTACACTGAATTTCAGAACGCTTAACGTTTACAGACAAAAACAATGTAATTTTAATTTTTGGATGTCAGGATTTTCTTTTGCTGTAGATTTTCATATATGGCAGTTTGATATTGCAGCTCAGAACTGCAAAAAAAAAAAAAAAAAGCTGCTAAATTAACGCCAGCTGTGCTAAAATGGTCTCCGATGTACACTGTGTAGTTACACCAGTCAACAATGTCTATCATAGGTGTTAATTTAACACTAATGATTTGGCTGTGAAGCCACAGTTTAAGCATAATGTCAAGATTATGCCATTTGATTGATCATTACAATAAAAGAAAGTGCTAATAGATGCAGAGTGATATACAACTGATCAGGATGTGAAAACAGGGTAGTTTTGCGTCGGTGTGTTGTAATGAGTAGGAATAAGAGGAAATGAATGGCATCCCATTTGTGGTATATTCCTTAGATAAAGAGCAGTTAGATAAAGGAATGGTGTGCTTGTTTAATGATGACTGTGACTACATTATTGCTGCCTAGTATTTGTAAATCTGTAGTAAATTATTTACTATATATACAGTATATAAATATATATATAAAGTGTTCACTGTGTTTATTATATAATGTATGCAGCGTCTGGACAGCCCTCTTTTCTTCCTTTTATTTTCTGACTCTCTCTCTCTCTCTCTCTCTCTCTCTCTCTCTCTCTGTCTCTCTCTCTGTCTCTCTGTCTCTCGCTCTCTCTCAATCTCTCTCTCTATTTTACTCTCAGTGGTGAACCGTCCAGGCCAGCAAGGCCTTTTCTGCTTCCATAAACTGTATCAGAAACAATGACTTGCTTTAATATATTTAATATATTAAAATATTAAAATATTTTATATTTAATATATTTTTGTCCATGAATATGTATTAAATATTGTTATTTTCATGTCCTTTGATTGGTTGGTCAGAGAGTCAGAGCTATCAAAATGCATCTGCTGCAAAGAGCAAGGTCAAGTATATTTGTGTAGCTTTAATAGCAGTTTTAATTTCACAATGGCTGACAATGAAGAAGAAATTGATTTTGAAATATTTACAAGGACATTTAAAAAACAAACAAAAAAAACAAAACAGTTGAACAGGTTGGCCAAAACAGTTTAAAAAAGTTGTTTATTTTTACTTTTGTATTTTTTTCCTGTGGAATTTGAAGAACCCAGAAGAACCGTAAAGAACAGAAAAAAGCACACACACACACACACACACACACACACACACACACACACACACACACACACACACACACATATATATATATATATATATATATATATATATATATATATATATATATATATATATATATATAGAGAGAGAGAGAGAGAGAGAGAGAGAGACAGAGACAGAGAGAGACAGAGAGAGAAAGAGGAAGAATTGCTATTAAGGGCCCAGCAACAGCTCTCTCTGGCAGTCCTAAGAATGTATTGCTTATTAAACACAGTGTTAATGATATATAAACACGGTTAACTATGATGAAGCAACAGATCCGTTACATCACCGCAAAAGTGATTTTCCACTTAATTGCATGTAGTTACATGAACTAATTACATAAACCATAAGCAAAACTGCTGCAGTGGTGACAAGGAAGAGGAATGACACACTCCACAAACCTCCGCACTGAGAGCCGTGAAGTAACGGCAGTAAGCCGTGCGCACCCAGGGGAACAAAGCAGAGGAAGGCCCTCTCATCATCCAACCGAGCATGCACTCTCTGGAGAAGAGCGGAGCCAAGGGGTTGGTTCTCTCGAGCCTAGCCTCTCTCATTCTCTCTGGGGAGGCAGCAGCAGCAGTAGCAGCGGCAGCAGCGGCAGCAGTGCTGAGCCTGCTGCACATCACAGTCCCACAGTTATTATGGCTCATAACAATTAGCATTTAATTAAGAGCCCAGCCATATGGAGGTGTTCACTCTTTGCTGCTGAAAACATGCTCATGAGTTAAGGGTAATGCTTTATGGTGAACAACACAGCTGGAAGAATGTGACTCTATCATGCTATGTGTGTGTGTTTGTGTGTGTGTGTATGTGCGTGTTGTTTAGAATGTGCATAAAAATAGAATAGAAAACACATCAGGTGCACACTGCCTGTTCCCCAAGTCTCCAGTGACCTGCATAGGTGGATTAAAGTACCATCGAATGTGTGTGAAAAGTCTTTCACAAGTTCATCATTAGTCTTTTAGATGAAGACGATAAGGCAGACTTTGATCACATTTATCACTACAAAGAAATAGAAGTTCACAAAAGCCTTTTACTGTGTATTGGGGGATTATGTGATGACTTGTTTGAATAAGATGGATACTCCTGCCAGCCTCGATTTTAGGATGATGGATGGAGACACACAAAAGAAGGAAATAGCTCTCATAAACCCAGCCTGTGTGCTGGCACATTGCTTCAGTTTTTTTTTTTCTTTCCGTCTTCAGTAATGAAAGCTTTGCCTAAGATGTATTAACCCATTTCTGACACGCAGCAGTGAAGCCAGTCATTTGATTTGTGAAGGGAGTTGAATAAACATAATAGTTCTGGTAACATGTACTCGTGTGTTTGTGCAATTGTTTCTGTTAGAGTCGTGGAGGAACTGAGGACTAGGTGCACAGCAGAGAAACAATAGCACTTTCTGTAAATAATTCATGAACTGTCCGTCTCATGTTCGTCCGTTCTGATGGGCAGAAGAAACATCTGTTTGGGCTCACTTCGTAGTGACATGCCTCGAGAGTAAGACATCTGGCTGGGAGGAGGGGAAGCCTGTTCTCTAGGGTGTAAGCATCAAGGGAAACCGCTGTGTCTTTAACTTGTTCATCTACAGATGGTGAGGATCAGGCTCATAAAATCGGAAAACAGCAGCTTTGTTTTCAATTCACATTGCCTCGTGCATCTGCCAATCAAACGCATCCCGCTATTATGATGCTCAAAAAGAAATTCCGAGCATACAGGTCGTGCTGGTGTTGAACTGTTATTCTTATGTAACAGCATGAAACGAGTCGTTTTATGTATTGTGTTGAGACTCTTATACTTCCAAATGATAACAGTTGCTTGTTTATGTCTCACAGTCATAGGAAAAAAAAAAATTAAGTCAAGCTGTTAGAGCTTTCAGAAGTCTAAATAAAGAAATCTATCATGTGCAACTACTTTCAAACAGCTCCAGATTGCACATTAAATATCCAGCAGAGTTCATCGGCAAAAAATAAACGTAATATTATACCCCTAATGAGACAATACAGGACCATTGTAGGACTATCATGCTGTTGTTCATCAGTGAGTCAGACAGATCAGACAGCAGACTTCTGTCCATTCATTTGCCTCCTCTCAATCATCATCGTAGCCACAGAACAGGAGCAGCTTGTGTTCCTGTTATCTCAGCTCCACATTTACTGATATTAAATCTCACATCCTACCACACTGTTCACCAGAGGGATGGCCGGGGATCACGCAGTCCTTCCACCCATCTCGTTCCCCCGGCTATTCAGCGGTCTGCGGGGAAAGTTTTCATGGGGTAGGTGGAGCACAGATGCAGAAGCAGCCTTCATATTGCTGGAGGAAGAGATGGCTGACTACCTTTTGGCTTGGAGGCGCCATTAACCAATTTGCCTTCCAGATGTCCATCAGTGAGCAGTGGCCAGCTTCATGCCAATCCAGGCTGTCCTGCCTCTATACATCTGGCCAAACTGTCTCCCACACTCAATCTGCTATTTGTGTTTTGTTTTTTTCCGACTATTCTAGTGCCATTTTAAAGCTGTGAATTTCCAGCCAATGAAACATTCGGTTTACTGCAATGTGCGTCATAAAATGTCACATTTTATTTGAACATCTATGCACTTTTTTCCCTTTATGCAATTTTATTTCAATTCGAACATCTATGAACTTTTGCCCTTTGTACAATTTATTGTACCAGTTAGTACATCTAGGTGTTAATCCATTAGATTTTTCAGCATATACTCTAATGAATGCAATATAAATTCACAGCTTTTCACTTCTTTTCCATACTACTACTGATTGATGATAGCTGTACCGACAGCATGTGTATGTCCCGCAAGCACAACCTCGACGCTGTGTGAACATTCGAGGCTGCAATTCCCAAAAAGGGCTAACCTGCGCCAGCTGTTGGAGACAAGCTACCTGTGCCAACAGTGGCAGCCACTGCCCACTGCATCATGTGTTCCAACGTTTCCATCTGTGGCATTTGTACCCGTCCTCCACTCTCTGCATCTGGACGTGCTAAAGAAAGCTTTCCAATAGCGCCGAGCTTGGCACTGGCTGCCAACTGGGCCAGATGTTCGAGCTGTAAGCCCCAGGCTAAATCAGTGTAGCTCTCCACTCATTATTCCAGCCCTGATGAATTGCAAGTGCCCATTTTTTTCCTCCTCCAGCTCCCTCCTCAACAAACCATCCATCAGTGGGAGAGACTTGAGGAGGTACAGCGGTGGGGATGTCTAAGGAGGGCCTTGCAGATGTGTCTTTTAACGCTTTTGGCAGAACGTGGGGGAAGCTCTTGAAAGCTGGTCTCTGTGTTGAGGAAAAGCCTATTTTGTACTTATGAATTGTTTTCTTCTTAATACAATGAAAAGCATGTCATACTGATGAAAACATTTGCATAAATATAATGAAATCAGTACCTATGGGATTTAATTAGGTGATCCGAGTGACGTTATTATAATTGCTGTTCTCCATTTTCTTATTGCATATATGTTCACTATTGACTATCAGAATGGCATTACTCTTTAGTAACCTGAGGCACAATAGTGTAGTTTCTTGGCTATGAAGCTATGGCCATAATAACAGAGGGCCTTGACTTAGGGTTGTTTTGCTCAGGTTTTCCCCAGGGAAGCATTTACTAGGCCTGAGCACACTGACCTTGTTGATCCAGATGGTGACAGAAAAATGCAAGCTGCATATCCTCTCACAGCTTAAAGTGAAACCTTACTGACCGTCTACTGGCTAGCAAAAGCAAGAATTTCCTTCTAATATAACCCATGAAATAGAAACAGATAAGAAATTTAAAATACAGCTAACAAAACAACCATTTAATAATATATCGAACCCTGGACTTTTAACCACAAAATAAAAGAATTACTCTCCCGAAATCAAAAAGGCCTGTACTGTTTTCTTGGTGTGTGCCAAACATACACTTGCTTTCTAATGGTAAAGAGTGACTTATCTTACCAAATGGTATTTCAACAATTAACTCGAATAGTGCGTTGAGCATTTGACTTGGAATTAGTTGTGCATGTACTTCTGTGCCTCTATATTGCATATAAATACACATACATACATATACACATAATATAAACATGCGCCATGTTCCAACAACATTTTTCCATCCTGATCATGTTCGACTACAAATGTATTAGGGGTTTTATATACGTTACTACTGAGAGATACATTTGAGTTCAACAGGTCATGAAATTGGACTTTTCTGTGCCTTTCAACTTAAATGCAGACATACATATTGAAATACATATTTTATATAATGTTTTATACAATATTTGTATGTTTTAAATTTCATATCAGGTGTAGCAGTGAATATTTAGTCCATGGTGTCAAATAATTTGACCTAGGGGAAGCATATAAATTAAAAATAGAAGCAGGCTGAAGCCTAATCCTTGAGGAATGCATACTGTAAAAGAAACAATGTAGTAAAATGTGGATTGCTAGGGAGGCAGCACTTGAATATATATATATATATATATATATATATATATATATATATATATATATATATATATATATATATATATATATATCTCCATTTATCACAGTGGTTACGTTCCAACAAAACCGCTTGTGATAAACGACAACCCACAAAAGAAATAGATGCCACCCCAAAAATGCTATTCTATGTATACAGTACTGTACTGTTTTAACATTTTAATTCATTTTATAATTAATAATTATATTTCAATAATACATTTCAATATTTCAACATAAACCAATAAAACAATAAAACAATTCCCAATTGAATTGATGGTTTCTATAATTGTGACGTGATAGTGGTGGTATTAAGAGGTGAATTAGTATAAAAGTATAAATACCATAGTATGTATGTGTGTGTGTGTGTGTGTGTGTGTGTGTGTGTGTGTATATATATATATATATATATATATATATATATATATATATATATATATATATATATACACACACACACACATACATACTATGGTATTTATACTTTTGTGAAAAGAAAGAGTTAAATCCCTTGTTAGTCAAGCAATGAAGACATTAAGAGCACTAAAGGAATATATTCAGCAGTGGTGGGCTGTGCATTTGGTACCTGGGCCTTCAGTGGGGATTTACCCGACTTAATTCACCTCTTAATACCACCACTATCACGTCGCAATTATAGAAACCATTAATAAAATACAAAAACGCTATATAACACTGCATGGCATTACAGAGAGAGACATATCACATATGGAAGATGAATACCTTTTTATAAAAGCCAGCTGGAAACCTCTACACTACAACTGTAACAGTGCCACCTACATCATCTGGAGCAGTTCAGAATCAATATTTGTCTAATAACATGACAAAAACATAAAAAATGTAAATAAAATACAACCTACTCACCAGAGATACAAACTTATAATTTGCACCGCTCTTCAGAGGCTGTAGTGCAGTGGTACCGCTCGTATTCACTGGTCTGGAAGTGGCGAACAAACCCTTTCCCGGGCTGAGACAAGCTAGCTAGCTGGCTGGCCTCTTGTCACAATGTCTAGCTTTTCTTGAAAATAGATTTTAAGAATGTCTGAGACCAAATCAATTTCTTTTCCTCTGTCAGCCATTGTGGGCGTAAAAAGTCTAACTCAGATGTATTCATGTGTGCAGAGCGCTACAGATGTGTTTTGCTAGAACTTGGCTGTAACAGTTTTCCTCTGACCAACCAATCAGAGGATGGAAAAATGCTGACGCTATTCTGGGCCAGCCAGCTGGCCCTGTGAGGTGAATTTGAAATATAATTGGGTAAAGAAACAGTCCCATTGCTAATACAGTTTAAGGTACATCAGCCAGCACTACTGAATCTGAAGGCACTGGGCAGATTATATTGACAAGGCAGCGCATAGAGGCTAAAATCTAACATCCACATACACGTACTGGAAGCATTGCAGCCAAGAGAAACGCTACGAAATGAAGAGAATAGACGGTTGGGAATAAATGAATACAATTTTATGGAACAAATATTAGAATTTAGGTTGTAAATGTAGGTCAGTGCTTCTGATAGTGTTTAGGCCAGCAGAGAAAACCTTGCTGGCCCTGACAGCCCACCACTGATATTCAGTATTAAAAAAAGACAACTGTATAGATCAGGAACTACAGCATATTCCCATATATGTACATAAAGCTGTTTTAAAGGTATGATTTATAAAAAAACAATTCACAACTTAATGAATAGAGGTTTACCTTTGACCTGAGGTGTATATTTAAAAATCAATGGACTTTTCAGTTCCATAATTGATCTTCTTCTGCTTTCGGCTGCTCCCATTAGGGGTCGCCACAGCGGATCATCTGTCTCCATACCCCCTCTGTCTTCTACATCTGCCTCTTTCAAACCAACTACCTGCATTTCTCCCCTCACCACATCCATAAACCTCCTCCTTGGTCTTTTCTTTTCCTTCTTCCTGGTGGCTCCATCCTCAGCATTCTTCTACTGATATTCCCCCATGTCCCTTCTCTGCACATCCCATCCTCATCACTCCCAACAAAAAACTCAACATCTTCAGCTCTGCTACCTCCGGCTCCACCTCCTGTCTTTTACTCAATGTCACTGTCTCTAAACCATACAACATAGTAGGTCTCACCACAGTCCTATAAAACTTTTGCAGCCTGCACTTGTGCATCTGCGCTCTTGCAGATATCCTTCTATCACAAATCAGTCCTGCCACTCTTTTCCACCCTGCCTGCACTCTTTTCTTCACTTTTCTAACACACTATCCATTGCTTTGCACTGTTGACTGCCAGTACCTAATCTCCTTCAAATTCTCCAGCTCTTCCTCCCTGCAACCACACCACTCCACTGCCCTTCCCTTTATTCACACACATGTACTCTGTCTCACTCCTACTAACTCTCCACCTCTCCAGGCTCTTCTCAACCTGCTCACTACTCTCACCACAAATCACAATATCATCCGCAAACATCATAGTCCACGGAAACTCCTGTCTGACCTCATCCGTCAATCTGTCCATCACCACTGCAAACAGCAAAGGGCTCAGTGCCGATCCTTGATGAAGTCCAACCTCCACCCTGAACCAGTCTGTCGTTCCTACTGCACACTTTACTGCTGTCACACTGTCCTCATACATGTCCTGCACCACCCTCACATTCTTGTCTGCCACATCTGACTTCCCCATACAATACCACAACTCCCCTCTCGGCACCCTGTTGTACGCTTTCTCTAAATCCACAAACACACAATGCAACTCCTTCTGACCTTCTCTATACTTCTCCATCAACATTTTCAAAGCAAATAATGCGTCTGTGGTGCTCTTCCTCGGCATGAAACCATAATGATGCTCACAGATGGTCACCTCTTCTCTCAGCCTGTCTTCCACCACTCTTTCCCATAACTTCATGGTGTTTTATTAACTTTATTCCCCTGTAGTTACTGCAGGTCTGCACATCTCCCTTATTCTTAATCAGGACCATAATCGATACCATCATTTAAATAAAAGGCAGTTCACTTTCATACAATATGACTAAACAACTGAAACCCCTAAAACTTGAAAAATGTTTTGAATTCAAGAATGAATTTAAATATTCACCAGAAGTAAGATGAAATGATTGGTGCACTTGTTATTTGAGGAACCTGTGGTTTAAAAAAAATATACCACCGGAATCCTAGGTATCTGGGATATCACTTTATGCCATCCAGTCACTATATAAGTTGCATTAGTTGAGTATGCATTTTTGTTGGGAAGTTCAAATTGTTTAAGATGTGATTGTCAATTTTTCTCTATTTTGTCTCTTGGTGGACAGGAAATCAAGAAAAGGTTAGAAAGGTGTCTATTGGTAGAGGTAATGTTCCTGTTAATTGCAGATGATAATGTTTCTTTGGCACCATTCTAAGTAGACTTCTGACACAGACCTGAATGTTTTGCCCGAAGTGTAAAGCAGCTCAGATGAAAATCATCGCCTGGCATGGTGGAGTCCAAGAGTGGGGAGTTTGAGAGTCTTGGGATCTAGGGACACTAAACACTAGAAAGACATAGGAAAGTAGTTACTCAGTAGTTAGGATTTTGGACGTCGGAGCAAGGACATTAACCTTTAACTGCTTATTTGTATGAATGAGGTCACAATGTTGCCATAAATGTAAATGTAGATGAAATTACAGATCTTAGCCTACAGGCACTTACATACTCTCTTTACCAATGCTCACTGTACAATCTGGGATATACATACACTATATATACATTACGTTTTCTCCCAAACTGTTACACAAAGTTGGAGGCACAGAATTGTATCACATGTCCTTGGACATGGTAGTGTTAAATGTTCCATCCACTTGAACTAGGAAACCCAAACCTGTTTCAGCATTACAATGTCTCTGTGCAAAAGCAATGAAGATATGGTTTACAGGTTTTGGAGTGGAAGATCTTGAGTGGCCTGCTATAGAGCTCTGACCTAATGAACACATTTGGAACTTACACACTTGGAAAGCTGACTGCACCTTCCTTGCCCTACCTGTTTAAAAAAGCACATGTGAATTTTATGCTCTCCACAATCTTTTGTCTATATAGTGTGTTTATGTATATGTATATATGTAAAAGTGCTCCCATTAAAATTTCTCTTGAGTAACAGTACACATGTATTTGCCTTTGGATACTTAGGTGCATTTAAAGGCAAATACATGTGTACTGTTACTCAAGAGAAATTTTAATGGGAGCACTTTATTTATTATGGCTTTAATGTTCCTATTATTATTTTTGCAACAAGACTTTTGCTTAATCAACTTAGTTTATGTAAAAAGACTTGATCTATTAATAGATTTATATTAATGAGTCAAACACTGATTGATATCTAATACAATTATCATCAACACATTAACCCAATAATCAGGACTTAAATCACACAAATAAGGCCACAGGTGTTGTGGCAAATTAGAATCAGGAGTTTCTTCTGTCATTTATTCCTCTCAAAATTATGCTGAACTGTATGTTGGTGATAAGTAGATACCACCAAGCGGCACTCAAAACTATTTCAATACAGAGCGCACGCTCTACCCTGATTGGTGGCTTGCTACGTGCTTGACCAGTTAAATATTTATCAACTCATAAATAAAAGTAACAACTAATTTTGCAAAATGTAGTAGAGAAGATATTTGACTTTGAAATGTAGTGAGGTTAAAGTATAGAAATACTTCATTAAAGTGCACATACGCAAAACAGCCACTTAAGTACAGTAACAAGTTACATTTACTTTGTTACTGTACAACACTGTGTGATATATATATATATATATATATATATATATATATATATATATATATATATATATATAGAGAGAGAGAGAGAGAGAGAGAGAGAGAGAGAGAGAGAGAGAAAGAGGGTGATAGTAGTTTTTTTTATTTAATTAGACATATATATGACTGACTTCTGTGACTTAAATCTGTAACAACATGACAGGAAATTGCAAAAAAGCTCTGAGGGTTTCAAGCTATTAGAAAGACTTTGGTGTATTTTTTTGCTCATCTATCTTTTGGACAAGAAAGCATTACATTTAGTCACAGTGAGTGAGCAAAAAGAATTGTGACCAAAATCCCTGTCAGGAGATAGAGTTGAGCACAACAAGTAAAGTCACTCAATAAGATTAACTAGAGATGATTCTCAACTCCCCGTGGAGTGCTTTAAGCCACTGTCTCTGCTCTGTCACAATGAGCCAAAACAAACTTTGCTACAAACAGAACTCATCCAGTTGTGGTAATCCAAACACAGTCTGTAGCTTCCAGATGCTTTTTTCTCAGTCTCATGGTCCAATGTGAAGGGTCTAATGTGCTAGCCCCACAGGGAAATCAAAATCAGCTTCACCAAATGGTGTTCCCTCCAGCTGTTGCCAGTTGTGTTACATCAGAGACAAATGCTATATTTAAAAAAAAAGTAATCAGAAATTTGTTATATTTATAGTTTCATGTATGTTATAATTTAGCATTGGTGAATTCTTAAATCTAATTGGTCAATTACCTGTAATGGCAATAGCCCCTCTGTACAATTCAAAACACAGTTTTATATTCGTGAATTCTTTCCAATATCGAATATATTTACTGTAGCATCTTATTTGCAGAACAAAGCAAAGAAGATGCTCTACATAATCTACAGCAAATAAAATTTTATAAAGTATAAAGTTTATAAAGTGCTATTTAACATAAATTTAATTTGTAAGGAGAAATGTATATAACATTTTTAGGGTCAGTGTTTTGTGAAAGTCAATAAAATGTTCACTACGAACAAAAAATGTTTTTTTTTCATAAAATGGCAAACAGTTTTTTTGTCTTATTAGGTTTGCGAGTAAGAAAGCTAGTTTAGCAGCTATTTACAGTATAGTTTTTACTGTAAAACATTAAATTGATTCATAAGCAGATAATAAAATGCATTAATAATTGATATATATTAATAAGTAACAAAACAAACAGTAATATTATTATTGTTGAAAAATCTGATATTTGCTGTGAAATTGAGTAAGAGGAGTAAACATTTTATTTTATTTGGAACACCTTTGCCAAGATCTGACACTTCAAGCTTCTACTACATATCAGACATTTTACATTACAGCCCTCTTTTACCCAGCTATGACCTTGACATATGGTTTGGCTCCCAGACGCAGAGTGTTGGCTGTGATGCCTGACCGTGATGAGATTGGATGGCACCCCGTGGCACCTCAGTATGCATCTGGAAGAGGAGGATGTGAGAGGGGTGTGGCATGAATGCTGTGTGTGTGTGCGTGTGTGTGTGTGTGTGTGTGTGTGTGTGTGTGTGTGTGTGTGTGTGTGTGTGTGTGTTTGGAGCACCGCTGGCACCATGGCGATCTGTCAGGCCCAGATGTCATACCCTAGGAACAGCTGCATTGGCTCAGGGCAGTGAAAGATTTTCTTCCTCATCTAGAGAACCTGCCAGAGGCCACCGTGTCACACAAGACACACAGCAGAGAGTGCAAACTGTGAGCAAAACTGTTAATACAGCTTACAGTGAACCTGCTTTAAGCTCTTTTACTTGTAGAATTTTTTTGGGTTGTTCTTGCCCTTGTTGGTGCAAGTGTTCACAATGAATAGGTGCTATGTGGCACTATTATTTTAAATACCTATGTATAACCAATAATCACACATGAATCGTGTTTGTTTTTCATAGAAAGCTTTTATTTTCAAGTTGATGAATAATTCATAATATGACAATGCTAGACATATTTTTTTTTAATTTAATATGGTATCTTCTAAGTGTCTTCTGACTTTTAATGGCACCCATGGCTCTTTCACAAACAGGCCTTTGTAGTGCAAAAGAAAAATAATTAAAAAGATTAAATAAAACCAGATGTTCTTTTCCTGTTTTGTCTCCAGGAAGATGCAGCTCTACCTCTGCCATGTTAATCTGTATTCTATGTGACTCTCAGGACACCTCTCAGTCTACGTAGTGTTGTGATACGTCATATTCATGTAGCAGCAGCGGTGCTGAGAGAACGTGCTTGAGAAACTGTTTATCAATCAACATATAAATTATTGATCATAAATTATTGCTCACTTTCTAAATAACAAAAGTATAGTGCATCTACTAATAATTACATATAAATAAATCAGGTTTACCTATGCAAATATGTTTAAAATGCCAACTTGTATCTAAATGCACACTTTTTTTAAATCGATGCATCATATCATTATCATATATGTATATAAAGATTTTAGTTAAAATAAATCATGTGTTAAACATTTATAATAAAGGTCATTATTTTAAAACCAAGCTATTGTCTGTGCTTTGGGATAACTCCAGAATAACACTTCAGTCTGGTAATTTGTTTGAATGAATGTAGACTGTTTTTTTCCCCAAGTGCCTAAGCATTTTCTCAGGTCTGTTGCTTGGCATTTTATTAATTTTTTTTTTTTCTCTTGCAAATATCTTTAGCAATTTTTTTTTCCGATCAATTATTTTTGTCCATGTGGCTTTTTTGTTTGTAGCTGTCATTTCGGAGTGGTGCTACTTCTCTTTGGTGCTACTTCTCTTTTGGCATCCTCAAGATTTTTACTTACCATATAATTTAATAGGAACACCAATACACATGTTCATTTTAGCATTTATCCAATCATTTAGTCATGTTGCAGTGGGACAGTGCATAAAATCATGTGGATAGAGGTGAAGAAACCTTGAACTGATCTCTGTAACTTTAACCGTTAGCATGGATGTTGGGACCAGAAGGGATGCTTCAAGTCTCTCATAAACTGCTAATCCCCTAGAATTTTCACACATTGTCTTGGGATTGTCTCTAGAGTTTACACAGAATGGTGAAAAAAAATAACACACATCCTACAGTTATATGCATGGAAATGCCTTGAAAATCAGACAGGTCAGAACCAACAGGTCCGGATATAATGACTCACTAATCGCTAATCCTTACAATCACGGTGAGCAGAGATTGTAAGGATCCGTAAGAATACCCAAAACATCAAACCTTGTGGTGGATAAGCTACAACAGCAGAATTCCACACCAGCTTCCAGAGCAATTTCTGGCTCACATGGGTACAGGTTTGAGATCTATTGTCTGTGATGAAGCATAACACTGGATTTTATTTATTTTTTTATCAGAACAAACACAGAAGCCACAGTGGCTGCTTGTCATGGGGTTAAAAATGCACAACACACTCACACCCTAGTCCATAACCCTGTCACATGATATAGGCAATATTCCCCTGTTGTAAACTCCTATATTGACTTTAATTGTACTGTAAAGCAGAGGTGTGTCATGCATTTTACACCTAGGTTGTCAATGGCTTTTAACCTGAAGCAATCCTCCTTTTAATACCATCATTATGACACCACGGCTATAGAAACTATAAATATTATACAAAAACACAGTATAGCAGAGCACTGCATCACAGACAGGCATCTTATGCCGTGTAAATAGAAGTTATTACTAAAACAAGAAGCCCAATTAACACATTTCAACAAATCTCCTTTTACTGCAGTCACAGCTGTACCTCCCACATATGCATCCCACATCTAGCAGAAGCATCATCTATTAACCTAATAAAATGTCCCCAGTTTTCTGTTCCCTTTTGTAGAAAAAAAATGTATAGGGTCAGAGAAAACAAAAAGTGCAATAATCCAACTATAAAACAGTATGATAGGCCTGTTAGACTCATCGTGATTTATTAGTAGACCAAGCCATGAAGAGACAGTCAAATATGGTATATATAATAGCTGACATGGTTTATACTTTGGTTGCTTAATTTCTTTAGGTCTGTGGAATTTATTAAATATAACAGTACATCCTATTTAACTGGTAAAAGAGATAAAATAACAATACATCAGGCGTTTAGAATTTTTGCCACGTTTTTTATTTCGTTTTTTTTTCTTTTGCACTTTGGACTGCTTTGTTATATAACAAGCTACATTTCTGTATTTTTGACAGATAATGCAATGCAAATTTCAATGAGTGAAAACAATTTTGGGAAGCATGCTACCAATAATGAAAGCTATTCCTTACAGTGAACACAGACACACACCTCCAGGAGGAAAGTTCGGAAGATACACATACTCTATGTCCAGTGGGACAGCAGACCCCATATACCACTGCTCCTGTATTCTTCATGAGAAAACCCCCAGCCACCCACAACCAAATACCTTGATGGCTACCTCTTGCCACTCCAGCTGAACCCTAGAAATATTTGAGAAAACACAGGAGCTCAGGAGGTCTGCCTGGGTGTTTTATGTGTATCTGAGTGAGTGGGCATCATGGCCCCTTGGTATGTGGTCCTGGATAGAGGAGGTGTGTAATAGGGACAGCTGTAATCAGAGTGGCCATCTGAGAGGACACGGAGCAGCTGCAGCCCCAGTCAAAGGTGTACAGGACAGCTTTACTTTTTCAAATGGGGAAACATAAGGTCTGAGCTCGTTCTGGCTCACCTAGCTGCATTCAACTGACTAATTTTGCCACACAGTGACATAGGGCAACAAAGCAATAATGTAGCTTGGTGTGTGGGTGGGGTGAGTGGTATATTACCCACAAAATTAGGTCAATTGGTACCGGGCCGCACAAAAAGAATACATCACTTACATTATTTTCTTATTTATTTATTATCTGATTCTGAACGATATATTATTTTGGAAAATTACCGGATTCTCTCTGCCACATCTGTCTATGACTCACTCTTCATGCATGTAAAGATGCTTGGCCTCGGTCACATGTCTTACCTCTATCCGCTACCTTCTTAAAGGGGCTGCTCTGGCCGCTGACACATAATACATTACCGCTAAATTCAAACCCCCCAAGCTAGCAAAATGAACAAAAAACAATACAGTGGATTCACGTTTATTATTATATTTAGAAAATACACTTTAAAGGCCATGAAAATATTGTCTGACTTTAAACCGGTCTATGGTGCAAAAAAGGTTCGGGACTGCTGCAAAAAATGATTCATATTATTGAAGTTTTCTTTTAGTGAGTTTAGTGAGTTTAGTTTAAGGTTAGTGCTTGAACTTGAGCATACGTACATACACAGAAACATGTGTACACATACAGACCCCAGACATGTACCCATGTGCCCTTATGTCTAACCCAGTTCCTATACATATACATATCGCCCCTGGGGCAGGTATGCTCTCCCTGTAAACATTTGGGCAGATGATAGAGAGGTGAAAGGGCATTTGCCTGGCACGGCTGCTTTCCTGTGGATGTGTGGATGTGGGTCTCCACCTGGGTCACAGTGCCCGGCCTTCTCCTCACCTCCACTGCACCTCCCCTTGCCATCTGGTGCAGTTTGGGCCGCGCTACGCACATCATAAGCCTGGGGCAGGCAGCTTAAAATTTTTTAAAAAGAAACAAAATGTCTAAGGGATCAAATTTTAGGTAAGACTGGCAATCATTATAGTTCTTCATAGCTCATAACCTTGCAATGTGATAAAGCCTTTATAGACTTGAAAAGTGATAAAGCAAATAAAAATACAAATCAATAAAAATCTAGAAAATCGATAAAAAAAAAGCCAGGAAAAAAAAGAAAAGAAAACTTACATATTATAATGAAAGCACATGCAGAGACAGCACACATACAAATGGAATTTTGAATTTAAATATGACAGGACCAGATGCAACCACAGGAAAAAAGATAGCATGCTAATAGCTGTCTAAAAATTCAAATTAGCTCTGATACAGGAAAATAAAGGTACAAATGTGTCTAGACATTGTCAGTTAAAATAATCTTTGCCAGACAATGGAAAATTTGGACACCAGATTGTTTTACATAAAAGTACTAATTCTACAAACTGTAAACATTTTAAGTAAATAGGGACGCATACATTTGTAAGAATTAAATGTTACTTTTTTAAACAGGCTGCTAGCAGGGTATATGCTGGTCTACCAACCCACTGTGTTCTGTTGGATAATTAGCAATAGATGCAGAGATAAGGCCTGAAATAGGGCTTGTCATGCCACATATGAGAAGAGTAAAAGGGGGGCAATGCCATTGACACGTTAATTCGAATTTAACATTTAACATAACATTTTTGTATGATTTTTATGCTGAATATAAGTGAATTTAGCCCAAATGACAAGCATATGGCTGTATTCGTTGCAGTTTGAATAGCTGTATTAGGCAATAAAATCTACTGTACTTTAAATGGAATGGTGTTTTTATTATAGGTTTCACTGACCTGGATAACTTTTAAAATTAAACTGCATTAGTTACACAGATTACAGAGTTTTTATTTATTATTAACTTACTTACTTACTTACTTACTTACTTACTAATTTCTAAATAATAAGAAATCACAAATGAAGGGAATCATAGCAACTTAAATTTTAATATATTACAGTTTGGTATAATGCACCATTTACGTTTAACTCATGGCCCACAATCAAGTTTGATTTTTAGCCCTTCAAAGAAAAAGGTTTGGACACCTGTGTTAGAGGATAAAATGTGAAATGATGAAACTTGGATATATTTATGTTTTGGTTGAGCAATAAAGACATAAAGAAAAGACACAGTTCCCTGCTATAAAATCCCAATAATTAAATTCACCTAAATTACATTTTATTTGTTTAGCATGTTTAACAATGTAAATTGTCTCAACGCTGTTTTACAGAGATAAATATGTTTTAAGATTTAAATTTATATGTTAGTGCCTATATGTTTAACCCTAATAAGTGTATTCTGAATGATAAAGCAGTGGTAACAGTGACATGAAAAGAGAAAAGGAAGAAACCTTGAGAGGAACAAGACTTGTTGAGATGCGATGTATAGCTGTTGGTCCTTAAATGCAGAACTGTTCCTGCAAATTGAGTCCTAAGCAGTTGTAGTATACTATTTTTCTCTCTTCTCACTCACTCACTCACTCACTCACTGTCTCTCTTTCTCTCTGTATATACATATAATCATATATAAATATGTAATCACAGAAATTCCAGCGATTTTACTACAAATACTATTACAAATTATCAGTCATTAAACTTTAAAACCATCATCAGATGGTTTTTATAATGCAGGCTGTTTTTATACATCATTAAATTAAAATTAAACAAAAAAAACATTGTAGTAATCTAATGAAATCAAGGTGCTTAATGATGACCATTATTAATAGTCCCCAGTGGCATCCAGTACATACCAACATGAGATCTACAAGTTGACAAAGTTGTTCTAATGGTTCTTGAGAGTATCTACTAGACATAACATGTCACCTATAGAAGGCAACAAATGACTAGTGGAGATCTACAAGGACCATTTCTGCTAGATATAGGATGCACTCTAATTGCATTTTGTTTCATGTTTATGATCATGTTCAGGATAAACCATGAGCTAAGTTCGTTTTAAAATACATTATTTCAAGCGAAGTTCAAGTTTAATTAAAATTTTCATTTGACCTGAACAGTAGTGTTAAAACTATGAGAGAGACATCACCAGAAGAGTCGTTCACAGCTCTAATCAGGAGCTCTAGTCAGGAGCTCATTGGATACTAAGGTTAAGTCATTTCATCAAATAATATTAGCCCATAATGAGAGCAGACTAAATGGGCGAATAATTGAAATAAATGATCATGTACTAATAACCCTGAAGTGTGTGTGTGTAGGGGTTGAGAAACTGGCTCTTTAACAGCAGGTGTTAATAATGATAACGTCAAGCAGAGGTGCCATAGACACACATCTCTTATCAGAGAACGGAATCTCGCGAGAGTTTGGGTGATGGTGGTTGGGAGACGGTAAGAGAAAGGGGCGGGGCCAGATGGACCTAACGTGGACGGGGATGAGAGACGGTCAGAGAGCGGGAGCGCGCGCGAGCAGGCTGGTTGTGACGTCACGAATCTTCCTGAAAGTCAACAACTCAATCGGCGGTGGGAGAGGAAAGAGAGATAGAAAAGAGAGAGATAGAAAGAAGGGAGGCTCGGCGACGGCTGGCAGGGGATGAGAGCTCCATCGCGTTTTGCTTGCTTTTGGTTAGTAGCTCGTTCTTTGATTGGAAGCTTTTGTTTCGTTTCCTGTAGTGTGACCGTTGTAGTTCATGCTGCGTTGGGGCGTGCAAAACAAACAAACAAACAAACAATCAATCAAACAAACAAGGTAAACGCAGCAGCAGTCTCTGTGTATAGAAGGGGAGGAGAAAGTCTGGGTGCTTGGATACTTCATGATGCAGCAGCAGCTGATGATGATGATGGTCAGAGTGTATGTTGACAGCAGCCGCCTCATTCATCGCTCATATTTATACACACACACACACACACACACACACACACACACACACACTAAGGATGAAGGAAGGCTCTGATGCAACACTATGATGCTGAAAGGATGGTCACAAGGTGCAAGTCGCGTGCTTCTGGCCTAGTCTGTGTGTATATGTCTATATGCATGTGAGTGTGTGTAGGTGCATGTGTGTCCTTCGTGCAGAAATGGAAGCCTCCATCCTGTAACACACTCCAGCCTCTATATCCACAATACAGTGTGCGTTCATCGGTGTTGCACCTTTGCCGAGACAACAATAACAATTAGCATGCGATCTTCGCTCTGATCCCCCCCCAGCCCCCGCCCCCCGAGCCTTATTTCCACCTTAAAGCTATTCGTAATTATTTTTCCTCAAAAACAATATATTTTAGGGCGTGCAACATTGTCATTTTTTTGTAGTAATGCAGTAAGAGTCGGCTGGAGGGTTGATAATGCTAGGCTAGCTGTGCTGGAGATGTTTTGCGGTGTGTGTGTGTGTGTGTGAGTGTGTGTGTCTGTATGTATGCACGCACGCACGCGCCCGCGCGCTCTCATTCATAACACTGTTTACATCCGCGCTTACTCGGGCGTCCAGTCCCATCCTTATTAAAATACAACAACAATAGCAAAACATAGTAAGCATTTGTTCCGTATTTTTTTCACTACACGCACGTGCATGCGTGGTCTCTTGTGACGCTTTATGATGAGTGTGTTCATAATATTGCCTTAAGCACATCCTGGATGCAAGCATGGCCATTTTCTTCTCATATATTTTGCTATTAATAGATTTTGAGGTAAAAAACAGACAAACATACTGGTTATAGTGTGTGGTTTGTTGCTTATAATCAACTCGACCTTGGCTTATGTGATGAGTTGAGGTCATACATTTCCATATAATTTGCAGAATTTGCGAAATGTTAATAATGAATAAAAAAACAACAACAATTTTGCCCTAAATAAGCAACTTGACAGAGCAAATGTATACGTTTTCACATCTTTATCGATTTTCAACTCTGGATGATCTGTTTTTCTGTAATAGTTGTTCATGAGTCCCTTGTTTATCCTGAGCAATTAAACTGTCCTTTTGTATAAAACAAATCTCTGGGAAGTCTGTGATAAAAAAAAAAAAAAAGCAGATCGAGTTGTGGGAACTCACCAGTAGGAAAGTATTTACATTTATGTAATTCGGCAGAAGCCAGTTTTAAGCCAGGATAAGGGCCTTGCTCAGGGCCCAGCATTGGTTGCTTGGCAGTGCTGGGATTTGAACTTGAGACCTTCTGATCCATAGTCCAATGCCTTAACAACTGAGCCCCTACCTCCCTAGTTGGGGGGAACTGGGGAACCTCTCGATCTGCATTCAAATGCTATAACACTGAGTCATACCCCCACACCTTACCCCTTCTTCTGCAGAGTACACAATCCAACATTGGCTACACATTTATGACAGGAATTATAACACTTGGGACAACTGAGGAACTTGTACACATATACTACTACTACTTCTTTTGACCGCTCCCATTAGGGGTCACAGCGGATTATCCGTCTTCATGCCACCCTGTCCTCTACATGTGCCTCTTTCAAACCAACCACTTCATTCGTACACATATACACCAATTCAAAAGGTGGAAAAGTTTATTGATTCTCAAGAAGGCAAAATGATGCGTGAAAAGAATTTTTGAGCAGGATAATTGGTGGAAACAATTGTATTGACCTCTGGGAAATATGCAGATATCTTGCGTAGCTTTTGAAGGCCAATGCTTTATGCAGATTGGCACCGTTGTTTTGTTTTTTTTGCATTAAAAAATGTGAGTACTTTTTCACTTGTGCATTTTTTATTTTTTTGCATAAATGGGTGTTGTGGAAATATCTTTCAGTATGATGAAATGATCTTTTTTTTTTTTTTTTGCTTGTATGTACAACAGGAAGAGCATTGAGCGTTGTGATCTGTTTCACTCCAGATATAAACTCTCGATTCGCTCCATGTCCTTTGTAAGATCAGATTCGGCGTGATTATGATTTCAGATCTACCTCATGGATGTTCTCAGACAAGGCTTCATTGAGTCGCTGAATGCAGAGTAACGTCGAGCTGCGTGCCTTGTGAGTAAATAAATCATGTCCTGAAAATCGTCCAGATAATTGCTCGCTTGTGTTCCGAAATGTCAAACCATATGTGACAAAACAAACATTAAATGACTTCTTTCTTTCGAAACGGACACAGTTCTGCTTTTATTTCAATTGACTCGAGAGACAGAGAGCAAGCGAGAGAGAGAAATGAGTGGCGTCTGTGTTTGAAATAAAGCTGTGGCAGAGGAGCGGAACTCCTCCGAGACCTCAGACATCCACATCCTGCAGTGTTCATTCAGAAGTTTTTCATTTCCTCCATTCTGGTTTTGCGAGCTTGGTTTCTGGTGCAGTGTAATTGAGCGCTGCTGCGTGTTCGCTCTTCGTTCATTCATCTCCAGTTTCGGTAAGTGAGCTGCAGATTTTGTGCTTTACTGTAGCGAGGCGAGGCGAGGCAGGCGTTCGGTGTGATTGAAGCTGAAGCGAAGTTTTATGACGTTGTAACTTTGTTCAGCGACACGGAGGGAATGACTCGGGAGGTGGGTCTTTACTGAATGAACAGCATGTAGGATATTGCAAAAAAAAAAAACATCTTGAGAAATGGACCCTTTAAAAGTTTTTTTAAAAAGAAGCATAGAACCTGCTTTCTGTATTGGTGTGGTTTGAATAGTGTTGTAATTAGACCACATATTGTACTGAAATAATACAATGAAACAAGAAATTGAATTCAAATCTGTATTAAAGTAAAAAAAAAAAAAAAAAGGAATGCATGAAAGAAAAGCTGGAATAATTTTATTTTATTTTTTTATATATGGCGTCTTTTATGTTTCATGTCATCAGTGTGTGCGAAATAGTGAAAATATTACTTGCATGTTCTTGCAGCTGCGTTCAATGTTTTGTTTGTTTAGCGTGTAAAACACATCAGGTTTTTCGCTTGGCCTTAAACTTGGTTGACCACGATGAGTTTTTCATTTCCTTTGTTGATTGTTGGCTGTGTCACCTCAGTGTGTAGTAGGCTTTTGAAAGTACTATACACCACCAACTCAGCACAAAAGTCCAATTTGATCAATATACTAAATATTTATTTGCTATAAATTCAAAGAAATAATTTTTTTTGCAATGAATGACAATATACACGATATGAACATATGTTGTAGACAACCCATTCCACATCTAGTCACTGTTTAATATTAAATAACCTTCTAGGAAGATGTTTCACTTGATTTTGGAGTGTGTTTGTGGAGATTTGTGCTTATTCAGCCATCAAGGTGTCAGGTACTGTTGAAGGTGAGGTGAGGAGGCCTGGGGTGCAGTCAATATTCCAGTTCATCAGAAAAATGTTCAATAGTGTTGAGGTCTGTAGCAGGCCAAGATCTTCCACTCCAACCCATGCAAAGCAAATCTACACGGAGCTGGCTTTGTGCACAGGGGCATCGTCATGCTGGAACAGGTTTGTGTTTCCGGGTTTAAGTGAAAGGAAAACCCATCCGAAAGAAATCCTACAGCTGTGTGCCTCTAACTTTATGGTATCAGTTTGGGTGAAGAACCACATTTGGCTTGAAAATCAGGTGTTATATAGTGTACTTGATTTTTTTTTAAACATTTGTATGGGATAGAACAATACCAGGGGTTTTGTGGTTGCATGTAAAAAAAAAAAAAAGTTTTACCATTAGGAAAGCCCTTCACATTTATGGCATTTGGCAGACACCCCTTTTCAGAGCGACTTACAACTGAGCAGTTGAGGGTTAAGGGCCTTGCTCAAGGGCCCAGCAGTGGCTGCTTGGTGGTGCTTGGATTTGAACTCGTGACCTTCTGATCAGAAGTCCAATGCCTGAACCATTGCGCTTCCACCTCCAGTTATATTTATTATTAAGTTCTTATAGCTGGTCAGTTAAATTAAACGGTTCAGTCTAAGCCTTTATATGCTCTGATAAAAATCTGAAATGTTTTTGTAGAAATGTAAGTAATTAGGTATACTATTTTAGTACAGTGGAACCCGGTTATGTCGATGTCCTAGGGGGTCACCAAAAAGCGTCGAGGTAACCGATGATCGAGATAAACGAAAACAAAATGGCGGCAGTATATTAACGTGCTTGAAATTTCATGTACATGATGTGCGTTAATAAATGAGAATGTGCATGCACGTGTTTTTGAAGGGGTTTTTACACAACAGCGTTGCTGCGATTTGTTTGATGAAGGCATGCTAAAAAAATGTACATACGTTTGTTAACAACAAAAGGCATAAGTGCACCTACTAACAGCAGAGATTTACCAGTATACAATACAAACCACCGTCCATTCTCCATACAAACCTTTATTATATTCTCCAACATTATAAACACACAGATCGCTCAAAAAAAACAAACAGCGGCTGCACAGTGCCGTCTCACATTTAGTCCACATGTGGAAAAAAAAGAAAAATAAACAGTAACTAAGTTTCTGAAAACTTATGACCATCAGGCTGAAGTAATCCGCACAAACACACAAAGCAAAGTGTCCGAAAAAACTTACGTCCGCGATGCCGAGGGGGAGATAAGCCGAGCGAGAGAGAGAGAGAGAGTTTGTGAATGGAAAAATAGGGAAATTAAAAAATACCGCGACCGGCGGCACGGCGCGAAGCCGGAAAAAAAACCCGGAAGATCCAAAACCAAACCCGAAACCAAAACGAGGGACAGAAAAGTCTCAAGCGTGAGCGGCCGAAGGGGCGTGGCAGGTGCTTTCTCGGCCGCTTTCTCTGAAGCGCCCGGCTTCAACTCCTTACCGAGAGCCGTGCTCCTTACCGAGAGAGCCGTGCTCCTTACCGAGCGAGCCGTGCTCCTTACCCTGCTTGCTCGCGCGCGGTAAGGAGCACGGCTCTCGGTAAGGAGCGACGCGCTGATAAGGAGTTGAAGCCGAGCGCCGCGCTCCGTTCATCGCATAACATTTAACAAAAAAAATGCATATGTGCACTTACTAACAGCAGAGATTCACCAGTATACAATACAAACACCTGTAGTAGCTGTAAGGTTTGATTTTTCCGCCACTTTCGCGAGTTCTTCTGCGGCTGCACAGTGCCGATCGACATAACTGACGTTAAAATTTCTAATTTTTCCCCCCTTGTGCTCAAGATATTAGGGTTCGGCGACATAAAAAAAGTCGACATAACCGATAAAAAATGCTTAGAAAAAGCGAGAATTTGGCGGTTTCACTTCAAAAACGTCGACTTAATAGGGTTGTCGAGATAACCGAGGGCGAGATAACCGGGTTCCACTGTATATTCATCAAATAATAAGTAATGTAGTAATAGTTATGTTCTGTAGAATCTGTACCATCTCACAATATTGCTAATATATAGTGTATAAGATTTACTATACAGGGAAAGCCTACAGCTGTCTCGGCATTCAGCAGCAGATTCGTTAGTACCAGTACTGACTAGTTTTGAATGCTCTTCCTTCATTTGGTGTTTTGATATTGTGCAATCCAATGCAATATAGAGGAACCTGGTGACAAAAAAATAATCATTTTGATTTAAACACTTTTTGCAGTCAAAACAAAAAACTAGATAGATAAATAAACAAACCATCAAATTAATAAATAAAAAGCTGGGCAATTTAATAAATTATGTACTTGATGTCTGAGATATCATGGACATTATTATTATTATTTCACAATTTTATACATAGAAAGTTGATACTTTTATTAAAAAAAAAGTTTTTCATTTCTCTTCAGTTTCATATATTTTGGGTAAAAAAAAATGCAATTATTTGGCTAATCAAGGATAATCAAACATTTGATGTAAAGGTTCATAAAATGTATAAAATTATGGGACAAACTCAAACTATTACATTTATTCATGATGTACTATTAGATTTAAATCAACTGTAAAGCTTAAAACCTAAATCTCAGTTTTAACTGTTTAAATATCAGTGAAAAATG
The DNA here is from genome assembly GCF_014805685.1 of Silurus meridionalis. Taxonomy (NCBI): domain Eukaryota; kingdom Metazoa; phylum Chordata; class Actinopteri; order Siluriformes; family Siluridae; genus Silurus; species Silurus meridionalis. The sequence continues at coordinate 22,113,436 of NC_060885.1, forward strand.
TGCACACGAGTGTGTTTTTTCCCCCCGTTTTCTATTTACAGAACACGTTTTATTAAAATACCGTTCATTGTAATTTGACAATTAATACGCTTTTTTTTTTCTTTATCTTCTTTATGGGTTTGGATTAAACCCATTTACTTAAAGCAACCAGTAAATTATAGAAACTCTGTTACACAATAGCTTTGAAAACTTTGACAATAGTGGATTGCGATTTCCATCTCTGTAACAAAACAAATCTATCACAGACCCTTAGGCTACATTTTGCCGTTGCCACTTTGAGAACTCTGCCTTAGATAGGTTCTGCTTTTCATCGCTACCTGATTCATGATGGAAATAAACAGATCTGGTTAGACGTGCTAATTTGCTGTTCCGATGCTTGCCGGACATGTGGGTAAAATCCGATTTGAAAGCAGTCTCTTATTACCCAGATGGATGCGATAAAAAAAACATGATAAGACAGCAGTTATAAGAGCACCATGTTGTTTTTTTTGTTTAGTTTTTTTGCCTTGTGAAGTAATTCGATGCTGGTTTGATGCGAGAAGAGAAATGAAAACCTCAGAGTATCCACCCAGCTCAGTTAGAGGACAAATAAATAAGTAAGCCATCATTGGTGCCATGACTTTCTAAAGGTTACAGACAGTCACATGTTTGGTAGAAACCGTTCTTTTTAGTGTGATGTAACTTTGCCTTCAAAGCGCGGCACCATGACTCACGTTTCGCATAACTTGTGCAACCGAGGCAGCGGAGTCGGCAGGGTTACTGTGAAGATGTTGCTGAGGGGTTAGGATATTCGGAGCTTCTTATAGGCTTCTAAGTGTAGCTTTCTTAATGTTTTTTTGCGCCTAAAAAAGTTTAAACTCAGTGTATTTTAAAACTGTTAAGTAGACTACATGGATATAAGTTTGTGGACACCTGGTTTTTAAAGATTGTATTCCACATTTAGCCCCATTCGCTGTTGTAATAAACTCCACTTTCCCGGGAAGATTCCCGTTCCATAAGATTTTGTGGAGATTTGAGCTTATTCAGCTACAAGGGTGTTAGTAAAGTCACTTATAGAATAGAATAGCCATAATTTCTCACATATACATTACAGCACAGTGAATTTTGTTCTTCCAATATCCCAGCTTGCTTATAAGCTACCACTCCCCTGTTACTGATTATTGATAGTTACTCATGTTGGTGAGGTGAGTAGGCCTGGGGTGCAGTCAGCGTTCACAAACAGCCTAAAGGTGTTTAATAGGGTCGAGGGTCAGAGCTCTAGAGCAGATCTTTCACTCAAAAGCATGTAAAGCACATCTTCATGGAGCTCTCTTTGTACACAGGGGCATCTCCATGCTGAAACAGGTTTGGCTCTTCTAGTTTGAGTGAAGTGAAAATGTAATGCTACCACATCCTAAGGCATCCTATACAACTGTGTGGCTTCAACTGTGTGGTAACAACAGTTGGTAACACATATCCCTGGTCAGGTCAGGTGTCCATTAGGTGTCCAGTGCAATAGAATAGAACATCAAGTTTTCTGCCACAAAAGTGACTCTGAATAAGATTTAACAGAGAAATAGTTATACCTGTAGGTCATATATTACTGGATAAAACATTGTCACATGGTTACTTAAAGCATAAGCAGTTTCCTCATACAATAAAAACCTCTCTGGAAAAAAACCCAACAAAAAAAACATTTTTATGCAGTTTTTTGCCTATGCTTTTTTTTTTTAATTGAGTGGCTCAAAGTCACAATCCCTGAATATACACTATGTTTAATCCATTACTTGAATCCTACCTGCTTTAAGAGGCTTGTTTGGTGTTTTTTTTTTCCCCTCAGGTTTCTTTTTCTAAATCGGTTTGTGTTTCCTATGCTGGTCTCTTACTTCTGGATGCATTATTATTTTTTTATTACACCATTGATTTATCACATTATTGGCATGACTTCGATTTCTTCGGTTGTATCGTCCTTTGTGTTTACACGTGTGGTTGTTTGCATAAAAACAAAAACCACCAGGATTTTTGCCATTCACATAGTGTCTGCTTTAGGGCTATAAAAAATAAAAAGTACTTAAGACGTGTAGCTAGCATTTCCATGTTTGCATTCAAGGCAATGGATAGACACCTTTACTCAGAGTGACTTACAAAAGTGCTTTGAAGTCTCAGTTAGTAAGTACATTTTATTGCTGATTTATTAGGATGCAGACTAATGCCTTAAGACTTAATAGTCCTTTGAGATCGTTAGTTGTCAGACTGTGCAAACGTGATCCTCCATGTCGCATTGTCTCAGTTGTCATAACGTCAGACTGCAAAAAACTGACGCACGCAAGAAAATATTTTTAGGTCATCAATCCGTGACGCGTTCAGACCATACGCTCTCTTGCTAATGATAACTAACAGCAAACGAAAACAATCAATAGCGCTAATTTTTTTCCCGACATGCCTCGATTATAAAAATGTCATACAAACACCCCTTTTCCCTCCATAACTTAATAAGTTTCTCTTCTCGCTGTAATGTCCACCTGACACGTTCCGTCATTTTCCCCGAGTCGGTTTGAGGTTATCGTGCTAATTGTGTGATCGGGTTCAGCACTCTTATTGGTTCTTGGTTTGGCGGCCGTCGCACTGCGGTAAAGAGTCTGAAATCTGTTGACGCTGCCAGAATTTCACCGGACTAAAAAATTAACGCCATCAAATTGGCTGTCGGTGAACATGTCAAACCAGCGATCAAAGAATACAGATTTTAGCCTCCGGTTATAGGAATCTTTTAGGATTTCCAAAATTTGTTACAGACGAACAAATCGTGGGCAAAATCCCACAGTGAGCACCGGGCTTAAGAATACAATCTATCTGTCAATCTAAAAATCAAGTCTAAAACTCTGTTGGGAGAGAATATAGTTAGAACCAATTTTTTTTTAATAAGGCGTTGATCTTTAGATGTTGTTTGAAGACTGCTAGTTACTCGGCTGCCGAGCAGTAGCAGTGGTTGAGGATCGGAGGGAGTATGGTGCAGTGCAGTGTGAGATCTTCACTGTGAGGATGGGGTTTTGGGAGGGGGGTCCAGATTGAAGGTCCAGATTGAATGAAAAGTGTTTTGGGGAGAAGAAAAAGCCGAAAAGTACAGTTCTAGTTTTTCAAATAATCCAGTCGGGGTCAGATCAACATGAATGAATGAGCATCTACGGAACGTCTCTCTATACTCCTGAGCCAAATGTTTAATATAAAGTTAAAATTTTGTTCAGAGAGCTTAGAGTTCAGTTTATTTATTGTTTCAGTAATGTTGTTTTGTTTGACATGCTTTTTAGTTTTTTTTAGTTTTAGAATAATTGCCGATGGTTTTTTCCCCCAATTTTGAAAGGGTGTACTTGCATTATTATGCCATTATAATATATTATGATTATTGTAGTGGCATAACATAATAGCAAATAAGGGACAATATGGTTTATCGCAAATATTACTGGGACAGTATATTGTCTGAACAACACAGATGATGTATGCAGAATAGTTTTGATAAAAGGTTGGTTAAATGTTGGTCGCATCGTCGCACAATTATCATATTTGTATTACAAATATATATTAGTGAAGAACTGATGATGTGTGTAGTTACAGCATGTTGTCATTTTGTCACTGAGCTACTAATAAAAGGGTATAGTTTCTATATATTTTTTTGTTGATAAAGGAAGTTATACATTTTATACTTATTTTTTAAATTTTTTTCAAGCTTCCTGGTTCAAATAAATTTGTCTCAAGGCAGATATCAGTTTAAAATAAATAAATGTAACTCTGTAAACTCCCTGAGGTACATTAAGCGACTCAAGCGTACACATTTTTAGGATAAATGTATTAAATTAAGCTGTTTCATGACAATGGAGTGCTGATTGTTAAAAGCACAAGACAATTTGAATTAAATTCAAAGGTTTTTGAAGTCAAAAACTGTAAAACTATACTAGCTTTGTCTTCATAAGTATATGAAGTACCAGCTGGCTTATCTTTTCTCTTAGATTCAAAGTTAACGGATTCCTTTGGCATAATTATTTTTCATGCATAAAGAAATATCTCTCCTCCGTGCCTACAAGCACTAAATTGATGACCCCGGTGTTAGCAGTTTCATTATTCGTATTATTGAGTTATGCTTGAGAAAACTGAAGGGTTTCGCTGGTGCTGCTATATTTTTCGTTTAGGTTCAGCGTTTGTGGATTTAAGCTCCTCCCACTCGAGATCAGGAATTCCTGATGTGTTGCTGTTTAGCCTTCCTTAGCCATTTAATATTGAATATAGTACATTTTAAACATTCACAATGATGACACAGCGATTTTAAACAATACAATGCACATATTTTGTATCAGCAATGTATATTAGCATGCACCGAGGCCACTTTCATAGGAAGTGAAACCGGACAGATCGGAAACAAAACCAGGTGATGTTTTTTTTTCCTGATCTTTAGCAGCCTCCAGGTTTCAGTAAGCTTTATCAATGTGCAGCTTGTTTACTGCTTTCACAGACAAGCAGGCTATACTTTTCTGCTCAGCACGGTTGTAAAGAGTGGTTATTTGAGTTTATGCTGTGCAGTTCCAGCGTTTTTCTTCACGATTACTGTATTACTCGTTAATTCTGTAATAGACAACTTGAAAATGTTCTTTTAAGGCAGATTTTTTAAATGAACAATCCTTTACTCTTATTATTAAATGTGATAAGATTCTGTTTTACTTGGTGAATAGCGTTGGAGCGCAGCTTTATAGTATAAAATAGTAAATAAATTTGATAGTCACAGTGTTAAATTCATTATCAGCTAGTAAAAAACCTCAACACCGAGACATTTTCTCTGCCAAATTCATCTATAGGTGAATTGAATCAAATTTTTTTAGACACTGCCACAACTTTTGTCTTTGTAATGGCACTAAATCAGCTACCGGGAAGCACATCACATAACCAAATATAGTCTTCCATAACCAAAGACCGTCTCAACTCCTAACCAAATATTTTCCTTAACGACGTATAATGTTGCCTAAGGCAGCATAATTGGTTTGAAATATTATCCATTCTCATTTTTGCGCCATTCTGCATTATAGCTTAACTAGCTTTAAAAGATCTAGCAAGATAAAATGGAATTCAACGTTGGCTTCTCACTCATCCCTGTCTTCAGCTAACTCCTGAGCAAAAAGCAGCGGTTTCATCGAAGATCAGCACATAGCCTACGCTAACTTCTATAGATGGTTAGATTAGGATACCACTAGAAGTGTTCATGAAGACAGCTGACTACTAAAAATGGCTTAAGGTTTATTCGTTAGGTAAGAACACCGGCAAGTTCACCTTATCCATAATTTATGGCTTGTGCAGTGCGTATTTTGCATTCGTAGGTGGCTGATGCTGTGTCGTTGATCTCTTAAGCACCACAGTAAAGCATAGTTACGTATTCTATCAAACGGGAGTATTCAAGCACAAACCTTTGTAAAAGCAAAACAAGGAAGGAGGGGGAAAGCTGCAGGATTCAGCTTTACATCAGCATGCCTGTGGCAGTAGACGTGAGCTTGCTGGCAATCAGAGGGCGCAGGAGAAATGGCAAGATGCTCTGAGTTACTGCCATAAAGGAGAGAGAGAGAGAGAGAGAGAGAGAGAGAGAGAGCGAGCGCATGCGTGTTGAAGTGGAGGAGGAGAAGGAAAAATGGAATAGCACAATATATTTCTTTCACCACTTTGCCATACAGACGAGGGTAATGCATCAGGGTGAGTCACAGCTGTCTCCCACTCTAAAAGGGCACTCGGTACGACGACTCTACATACGTTCTGCTTGCACAGCTCGAGCTAATTTTAGACATTAGAATGATAAATATATATAGGGTTGATATCCGTGATCATGAATGGGCTTTCTGGGAACGTAGAGGTTCTTAAAGTTGAGGTTCAATAGGGTTCTGGGCTCTGTGTAGATCACCAAAGTTCTCCCATTCTAAGTCTGGCAGGAAGCATGAAGGTTCATGGAGCTTGCTTTGTGGAAAAGGACATCGTCATGCTGGAACAAGTTTGGGTATCAGTTCCAGTGAAAGAAAATTTTTATTCTATGGCATACACAAACAACTGTTTTTTAGTTTGTGGCAACAGTCTGGCGACGAACCACATATAAGTGTCAACATATATTTGGTCCACATTAGTGTATGTTGAAACACAACTCGGTCCCACCAATTAGAGTTCAGAAAATGCCAGATCCGACGGATCAGAGAGGTTTAAGACCCAGAAGTGACATCTTGGTAATTCTATGGCTTGAACTCGAGACTCAAGAATCAGTAAAACGAGTCGTAAGAGCTTTACAAGTACATGTTTATCCCAAAAGTTGCTTGTTGGCAGCCCCAACCACTGCACATAGCTATCCATTATAAGTAACTGGGGAAAGTCTGAGGTAATTGCCCACGTGTTAGAGATGCGTTAAAGCCTGGAGTGTCTCTTTAATATGGTATCAATTGTGAGGTCATCATTTTTGGATTACAGCCACAAAGGGTTGGGAAAAAATGAAAAGAAAAACCTGCCTTTTTTTCAAAGCAACTAAAGGCTTTTTTGATGGTATGCGACCGGACCTAATACAGTTTTACCTCAGCATTTCGTTTTTGTCTGCTTTAGAAATTGACAGTTGTTGATCGCATCATTTACATTCCAGTCAGCTCTTGCCAGAAGCCCCGAGGCTTCACAGAGTTTAAACTGACCTCATACATGCTTCCTGCTACAAATCAAAGAACATTAACACTGATTTTGTCCTCATGCAGAGTCCATATCGCATTACTAGGAGATTAAAGTTATAGCTATATGCAGCTCAAACCGCTCTGACCGCGTTCGAGAAGCTTTTCACTGAGCTTTTTTTTTTTTTTTACCACATTTAGAGTTCTCCAGATGGTGTCCTTGCTTGGGTTTAGCTTGCAGCACTGCAGCCGAATCCAGAATGGCTGCTTTTTTACATTCACCTTAGTAACAAGTCCTTTAAAGTGCAGAGCAAATATAATTAAAAGTCTATCTATAATGAGTCATAAGATTGTGTACATATTGCCATTGTTGAATGTTTTATTTGGAGTCTAGAAAAAAAAAGGATCTGCCTTTTACCCTCAGCAACAGATGCTCACGAAATGAAGGTGCTTTATTGTTTAACTGTTTAACTTAGCACGTTCTGTTTCCTTGTCTTTTTTTTATGTCATAGTTTACTGGTTCACAGTGTTCTTAAGCTGTGCTCGGTCACCAACTGGAACTTCTTAAACACAAAAAAACACATGTACGACCTTGAGTTTGAAAATAAAATAAATGCAGTTAAGATGCATTAGAAATGGCAGGAATATATGAAAAACATTAACACATTACAATTATTATTATTATTATTTTTTACTTCTAGCTATAATGGCACAGTGTAAACGTTTCTATTTTATCATGTGTGTTTTAAACATTAAAGATTTCTAGACTTAGAGCTTATTCAGTGGATGCCATAGTTATTTATTCTTTTAAATTTTTCTGCTTTGCTTGTCTATTAAATGATGCTATATGCATGACTGGAGAGAAGCATGAGGTCACTGCAAAACCTGTAACATACAGTCATAGAGGCTACACTGTAAAATGATCTCGTGTTGTATTATATGCTACTGTATTATATTTACATTACCGTAAAGTAATTCAAAAAATATAGATTAAATTTTTTTTTTACATAAATTCATATTGGTATCTATAGACCCCACTGCTACAATTGTATAGTAATGTTGTGTTTAAAATACTGTTGTTTTACTGTTTATTATTTTCGTTTATTTTTCGTTCGCTTTAGAACAAGCAAAAGGTGTTAGTTTACTCAAAACTTAAAAATATGAAAAGTTTTGGCTACCTGTTTCAAACAGGCTATCATTATGCTAGCATTACGTAGTATACGTTTGAACCTTTTTTTTTTTCCAGTAATTTTTCCAGATGATAAATTACCCACACGAATTTCTTTTGCTGCTTCAAGTACACCTTTTTGTCACTTATTCTGACTGTGTTGTCCTTTGATGCAGCACTGTATATGTTTTCCGGCATATCTACCATATCATGTTGTTAGATAGTTTTAAAGCATCATATTGGATTGAGCACAGTGTATGTTCAGACACCGACAGCTCGTATCTCATACAGCTCGTGTTTCTGTCATATCTGATTCGGGTGGTAAAGTTTGAATCAGATAAAGCGAGATTTGTATGCGATGTCAAATTAGTTTGGAGTTGGGTTTGTGGACACGCTTCTATATTTGTGACAACACAACCAGCTTGAAGCAAAGGTCATGGGAGGATATGTGTGTATACATTTTATACTATACATGTATATGATATATGATATGATAAACATTAACTTTAAATAGCAGCGACTGCAGCACACACACACACACACACACACACACACACACAACACCAACAAATATTAGACAGGATGCTGCTTTTATTACACTTAAGTTATAAAAGATTTTCCCTAATGATTGTATTTATACAATCATTAGGGAAAATCTTTTATAACTTAAGTGTAATAAAAGCAGCATCCTGTCTAATATTTGTTGGTGTTGTGTGTGTGTGTGTGTGTGCTGCATTCGCTGCTATTTAAAGTTAATGTTTATCATATCATATATCATATCATATCATATATCCAAATCCCATGTTTGTCCTTTGACTTTCCATTCACTACTTGGATGCACACCTTTTGTTGATACCAGGACATGTATTAATAATCAACAGTGACTACAGTCTGGACAGACAGATCAGATTTGGCTAGTTATAATAAGTATGCAAAGATTCAGGAAAGAGTTTGAAAAATTGCTCTACCTTCTGAACTTGAGAACCATTTATCTGTCTTTTCATCAGCACTCAGACTTTTAAATAACTGGTTATTTTTGGTTAGCGGACTGTTCTTTAACTTTTTTTTTTTTTGGCTGTACACTTAAAGCATTTGGGTTTGAGATCAAAAGCTGAATATGTGAAAAGGGATCAGAACAGATATTTTGTGGATAAATGCGTTAAACAACATAGATCATGGTATCTTTTGTTCAAGCCCACCTATTTTTTAAGTAATAAAAAACACATAACTAATTTTATGAGAATTGAATCGTTCCGATAAAGGGGAGATTACTGTATATTGTCTTATATTTAGTTTAATCTCAAATCCAAGTGTCAAATTATTGTATATCATAAAATTTAGAATTTGAACTTGCCCTTCCAATACTTTCAGAGGATACTGTATATGGCCAGTGGTATGGATAGGGATGTGGTAGTCCTTTTCCACAAATAACTGTTGCCATGATTGAATTGTGGAAAAAAACTCATACAATTGCAAAATAGTGAAGAGCTTTTACACATTCACATTACAAACCATGAATAGTTTAAAAATGTATAACCCCTTTCCATGGATTTAATGTGGGGATATGACTATTAAATCTCTTTTTATGTGTGTGTGTGTGTGTGTGTGTGTGTGTGTGTGTGTGTGTAGAAACAAGAAACACAAGAAACACTTATTTCAAGAAACACTTATTTCTAAAACATGGACCTGTCTTGTGTCTCAGTGGACCATAAACTTCAGCAATCCAAAAAGTTAGCATGCAATTTAGTCTCTTGAAGGCATTTTATGCACCTTTGTGAAACCGAGTGTGTCCGGGTACCTGCTGATACAGTGGATTCTGATAAGCTCAAGCCACGTGATTCATGTTATATGAATATACTTTTGTGTGCAGCACATCACCTTGAAAATATCTCCATATTGCATGATGCAATGGAAAGTTACATAGAGGCCATGACTGGAAACTTTATTTCAAATAGCTGTAATAGACATGCCTGAAGAAAACAAATGGTGCACATACTGATGGAACATCAATATTTATTGGTACTACATGAAGTTACACACTGCTGTATATATGTGAATAGTATGAGGGTGTATGGGGATATGTATTGCGCTTTCTTTTCTTTTGTTCGCAATGCATTATAAATTGTGATATGTTCTATTATTAATATTGCATGTGGTTTAAAGGCAACCCCAACATGTTCTTTGTTTCTGGAGGGCTTTTAGAGCTATGGTATTGTACAGCACGTTTCATGAGGTTACTCTGTATATGAAAGGGTGGTACTGTATCTTTTAGGGACGTGCATCTCCATAACTGACTGGCTATAATCTCGATGCATAGGCAACGATATTATATATTAAAGATACAGATAAAGCAGGTAACGATTCAACGTGATACGATTCCCCAATACAATGCAGCGCGATCGGATTTCGATTGGATTCAATGCAATTCTCTGCAAAGGAGAAAATGATACTACGCAATTCAGTATGGTACAGATAGTACACTTTTATTTCTTTGGTTTAGACAGACAGCAAATCAGTCACTCACTGACTTCAAACGCATGACACTTACCAAAAAAACAGGCCAAAAAAAAAAAAAAAAGGCAAATTATAGTTGATCTTTTTGTTCTGTCTCCAGGAAGATGCAGCTCTACCTCTGCCATGTTAATCTGTATTCTGTGTGACACTCATGACACGCCTCGATAGTGTTGTGATATGTCATATTCACGTAGCAGCAGCGGTGCTGAGAGAACGCGCTTGAGAAACTGATTAGCAACGAGAAATCAATCATCAAATATTGATCGCAAATGATTGCTCACTTTCGAAATGATAACAGTAAAGCGGATCTACTAATAATCCTAATTAAATAAATCGGTTTCGATGCAAATACGTTTCAAAACGATGCGTTGCAGTACAAATGCCAACTTGTATTTGATGCATCACATAGTTAACTTTTATGTTTGTGAGAATCGGTGAATCTTACCATGTGTATACTGTGTATGACCATCAAGATTATCCAGAGCATCATGGCAGGTCGTTAACACTCTGAAAATGATCTTGCCGACAGTGTGCGATAATTAACTTTTGGTTGCGTGAAAGTCATGCTCTTTAGGTTAGTGATACAGCTACGGTTCTCAGTAGGTTACTTTTGAGTGTTGGGTAAAGATGGACATTTTTCTTTTTCGTGTTTGTTTTTTTTTTTTTTTTTTTTAATCGTTTGGCTAAGAATTTGGGTGGGAAGGAGGGGTCGAGACAGAAGTAAAAAATCCTTGCATTCCAATTTGTGTGTGTGTGTGTGTGTGTTTGTTCTAGGCTGAGTCACTGCTGAGGAGTGGGAAGGTCTGAAGAGTGTGAGAGAGAAGTGCCAGAAGGAGGGGGATAGCCTGCTCCATAACAGCTTCCACAGGAGAAGGAGCGCAAGAGAGAGAGACACGACAAGCAAAGCGACATAGAGAGAGAGAGAGAGGGAGAAAGAGAGGGAGAGCACCAGGCAGAGAGGGAGAGCTACGCTGACCCCTCCTCTCCCCTCTTCCTCTCCTCTCCTACACCGCCCACCCCCCACCTCCTCCCTCCTCACTCGTTCTGGAGCTGGCGTGTTGGAGTGGAGAGCACACCGTGACGGAGGCATCATGAGCGATGTCACCATCGTCAAAGAAGGCTGGGTGCAGAAGAGGGGTAAGTGTCTCGCCGCTCTCAGTTCACTAACGGGGCTCGGCTTATGCGTGCCCGTGTGTGCGTGTGCGTGTGTGTGTGTGTGTGTGTGTGTGTGTGTGTGTGAGAACGATGAGAGCGTGTTGTCTCAAGGGATGTAGTCCTTTATCATGGGTGGGCTCTGCTGCTGTAAAATGCCACAGCATGGCTTCAGTCACAGAACGCTTGTGGATGGCAGTTTGAGGATGTGGGCGTGCCTCTGTGTGTACGTGTGTGTGTAACTGTGTTTACACCTGTGTAACTAAGTATACTTTCACACTACATGGATGTGGTGTAGAATATGTCTGATTGTATCTGTGTGTTTGTGGAAGTGGTTAGGACTGACTGCTGAATGTCATTTGATGGGGATTTCTAAACACACACACACACACACACACACACACACACACACACACACACAAGCTAACAGTCAGTCACACAGGCTGTAACATGGCCTATTTGATTGTATGCATGTTTGTAATCAGGCTGTCTCCGAGTCCTTTACGCGCATAAAGAGACGTTGTTCGGAATCGGTTTTCCCTTGCACGTCGTGGTATGCAAACACAGCATCCGTACTCACTATATTGCGTAAACGTCAGCAGTTGAACGTAATTATCAGTAAAAAAAAAAAAAAAAAAAACCTGTCCATCAGGGCTAGACTGTACTCTCTGACACTGTAAGGTGGCATCTTTAATTATGGGTGGGATTTGTTTTTGCGCTGCCTCTGGTTTTCCTGTCAATTATCAACCCCCCCCCTTTTTCTTTTTTTCTATTTTTCTATTTTTCTCTCCGTCTCCCTCTGTCTAGTTCCGTCTCTCTGTCTGGCTGTTTGGGTGTGTGAGAGTCCGTGATCTCTTTGCCCTTGCTTTAGGTTTAAGCGCACTCCCACTGTCTCGGCCGATCCCGAGTGAAGCAGTCTGCTGTATGTATACCTGGTACTACTATAAACCGCTCCCATGTGTCATTAAGGAAATACAAACAGGATTAAAGAAGTCTTAAAAAGAGACATAGGATGGTGTTGAACCACCAGTAGCGCATTCTCTACATATCACTATAATCTCGAACCTGTACGACAAGGACGATTTACAATTATAATAATGATGATGATGGTGGTTATTGTAAGAATTTGTAAAATCTTTTCTAAAAAGGGCTGGTGTGAACATCTGCATCCACACCGGTTCTTTGTGGAAAAGATTGGACACCTGTGGTATAAAACATCTGTCCAGAATCTGCCATAGTATTCTTGCAACTTGGCTTACACTGAAGGCTGTAGGGATGACCGTTTTATCCTCATCAAATCAGTCAGTGAGCCCTTTCACCTTTCGGATGGTGATGTTGCCACTGCTGATCGATTTCTCATGTTTGTTGCTTGATATATGTTTTGGCCTTCCGTGACTTGACAAACCTAAAGCAATAAACCTGACGAGAATATCGTTTCACCTCTAGATTCCCACTTTGAAGGTGATGTAGAAAGCATCACAGTCAAACATAGACTAATGCATTAATTTTTTTTTTTTTTTTATCAGAATCTTTTGGGAAATTAAAATTCATTCATTTATATCCATCTTTCCATCCATCTTTGGTAGCTGCTTTCTCTTGGTCAGGGTCAACATGTATTTAAAACCTAAACCAGGAACTTTGCACGAACCGTGAGCACACTTACTCACTCATACCTAGCGGCAATTTCAGGTCCATCTGCCTGCATGTTTATGGAATGTGGAAGGAAACCGGAGAACCCACAGAAAGCTCATACAGACACGGAAAGAACATGTGGAAACTCCACACTGGCTGTAACCTGAGCTCAGGAGCAAATACCCTAGAGGCTTTATAGCAGCAACGCGATCCACCGGCCAGATCAAGATTTATATGGAATCTGAAATCAGGACCCAAAATGCTAACTGATAAATGAATTTTAAATATATATATTATATATACAGTACAGACCAAAAGTTTGGACACACCAGTTTATTCAAAGAGTTTTCTTTATTTTCATGACTATGAAAATTGTAGATTCACACTGAAGGCATCAAAACTATGAATTAACACGTGGAATTATATACATAACAAAAAAGTGAACTGAAAATATGTCATATTGTAGGTTCTTCAAAGTAGGCATCAAGAGAATGCCAAGAGTGTGCAAAGCAGTAATCTAAGCAAAAGGTGGCTACTTAGAAGAACCTACAATATGGCATATTTTCAGTTGTTTCACACTTTTTTGTTATGTATATAATTCCACATGTGTTAATTCATAGTTTTGATGCCTTCAGTGTGACTCTACAATTTTCATAGTCATGAAAATAAAGAAAACTCTTTGAATAAACTGGTGTGTCCAAACTTTTGGTCTGTACTGTGTGTCTATATATATATATATATATATATATATATATATATATATATATATATATATATATATATATATATATATATATATATATATAGCTGGACATGTATGTGATGGATTTATGACTGCTTATACATTGTCTTGCATTTAGGACTTTGGTCACCAGGAAGAGGAAAAGATTTGCAGTGATAACTGTATAACATTTGGCTGTCAGTCAGAATATTAGGTACCTAGCTCATCACTACTGTTTCTACGTTTGTTTATTTTGAAAATGTGTAAGAATTAGCCATGCTGATTGAATTGTGTTTGTGTTTGACCCAAACTGTTTATATGTGCATTAGTGGCCAAGGCCATGCCTGGGTTGGGCCTGAAGATGTAGAATGGAGAAGTTGGTTTGTGTGTGTGTGTGTGTGTGTGTGTGTGTTTTTATGGTCTGCGCTGGGAAACAGAGCTCGTGTTGTTGGGCTTGGCTGTCGGCCAGGATGACCCTGATCACCCTCTCCTTTCCTTTTCTTTTTCCGCTTTGTCTCCTCTACTCTCCGTTTCCACGATTGCTTTCACTCGGCCTTCCCGGAGTCCGACTTCTACCTTTATTTCCACATTTTATCACTGTCTCTCCGTGTCACTTTTTACTTTCATCTTTATCTTCTTGTCTTACTGTGTGCCTTCTCCTCATCTCTGTTGTGCCAGAACACCGTAGACTTTGCTCTAGCAGAAGTTGTTTTGGCTCTGTCCCCCCGCTTGGCCTGGCCTTCCATTCAGATTTCTTTTGAAAGTAGGGTTGTGTAATGGGAAATCAGACAGGGTGAGGGAGAGAGAGAGAGAGCGAGAGAGAATGAGCAAAGGATGACCAAACGGGGGGATGACATAATTTCCTGTTTACTACACCACTATGAATGGGACACTAGGAGCTCCCACCACAGAGAGCAGATTCGAACTTGCACCAAAAACTTCCTGTTGTCTCTCAAATGTATTTTATTTCTTAATATGTTGGTGCTCTATGACCTCAGGCACTCAATAGATTTGGTGTTAATTATGTTTCTATGTTGTCCCTCCAACATCTACATACTCTAATAACATGCTCACCTGCACTTCAGCAGGTGCACAGAGCCCTGATGAACACCCCCCCCACTTCCCATTCCCATGCAAACTCTATTGCATTTAAATCAAATGCCTTTCGGAAAAATTGATGGCATGTTGTGAATGTGATGTGACATTGCTTATGTGTGTGTGTGGATCAGAGGCGAGACTGTAGAGCTTCGAGCTGGGAGTCACATGGCTGCCATGCTCTCTCCCACAGGACCAGGAACACTCTGTACTGAGAGGAGGATGCACGGATATGAATGAATCTCTCTTTCCCTCCCTCTAATTTTCTTTCATCTTTCTTTCTCTCTCTGCATCTGTGTCTCAGTCTTTTGGACATGCATACACATTTGTAAGCACATTGTGTCCATGTCTCTGATCAAATTCTTGTTGCTTTTTTATTTATTTATTTATTTATTTTTTAACACCCCTTTAGGAAGTTGCATGCTTTCAGCTATATTCACATTCCCTCACATATATCCCCACCCCCACCCGAGACCTTGCAGCCCTGGGTGCAAACAGTGCCATATCATTTGTCCAACCTCTTTCATGTCTAGCGGTATAAAGCTCACAAACAGCCGATGTGGTCATCTCCTTCTTGTGATCCATGTCCTCCTCCTTGGTTTCCTCCTCTCCCTTTTTCCCCTCTTTCTCTCCACCTCAGGGCCAAGCGAGGACATTGTGTGCAGTCCGATTTCAGAGTTTATGTGCTTTCTTCTCTGTTCTGCGCTATAAGTCATGCTGAGTTCTTTGGCCTGGCTTTAAATGTGCAATTGGGGTTGCAGCATTTGCACAATGTGCCCGGTTTGTTTTCTCTCTCACAGTCCAGCAATGCTGAATTGATGTGAGCCTGATGGATAGGGCTCTTGGTAGCCTGATGTCGCCACACCCTTACAGATGAGACTGAGAAAAGAATTCTGGGACGAACTGAGCAGCTCATCATAATAAGTTAAGATTGTGACATGCAGGATACTAGTTAGTCTCAGAATTTGAAAAGAAGAAGAAGATATATTCACAAAAGTCTATCTGCTGCCCAGTCTGACGATTCGGTTGCCTAGAAACCCGATCGCTTTGGTTGAAAAGCGGTAGTTAAGTTAATTAAGTGCTAATCTTATAGCGAGCTAGTCACACAGGCTACCACTGACGAAGGCAAATGAACGAGCATATGATTTCGAACAAAGTTTTCTAATGTAGCACTCCGTGTTTGCGTCCTCACCAAGTCGCTGGCCGACGTTTTGGCTATGAGACACGGTGTTCTCTCCACCCACCCGTGTAACAGATATTATTTGAGTCTGGCTAGCATCTTTTATTTTTCCTCTCGTTAGGTTTCACTGCAAACCGGAGAGCTATTCGACAGTTTATTTTGTGCTTCCGCAGGCCCATGTGTGCTCCGGATTTTGAACGATCGTCTGTCATCCATGCAAGCAAATCAGTCCACCTGGAAAAACCGCTCATCATACAGCTGTAGGTCAGCAGTGGTGTGACCTACGTGTGCTTTTCAGCGGGTGCTAAACAAGTAGCTCTCTCTATCTACAGCATCACGGGTTATCTTAATTATGTGGTTTGCTACGAATAAAAAAACTTTGGATTTGCAGAAGCCAATACAGGGTAGGGTTTATTTTTTTCTTTATTTTTAAATAACCAAGACCAAAACTATATTGTTAGATGTGCTCAGGCTCTACTGATTGAATTTTTTAACCACTGTCTGTAATAAAATACATTTTAATTTTGATAATCTAATAGATCTAATAATCTAATGAATGCATAGATTATATGCATTATGCAATAACAGATTCAAACAAATGAACAAATACACACCTTAAGTACTCTATAGGACTAAAGTATTTCCAGTCATATGTGGTTTTTCTCCAAAACTATTACACAAGTTTAAGGCACACAATTATATAGAATGTCTCTAAATGTGATCGCATGAAATTTTCCTTCACTTCCTGTTCCAGCATGACAGTGCCCCTGTGCACAAATCCAGTCCTATGAAGATATTCTTTATATGGGTTGGAGTGGAAGATCTCCTGTTATAGAATTCTGACCTCAATTCTATTGAACACTTTTGGGATGACTGTAAACACTGACTGCACCCCAGACCTCCTCACCTCACCTACATCATCACCTGACTTTACTAACACCCTTGTAGCTGAATGAGCACAAATCTCCATAAGCACACTCCAAAATCTAGTGGAGACATCTTCCCAGAAGAGTGGAGGTCATTACAACAGAAAATTGGGACGAAGTGTGGAATGGGACGCTCAGAAACCAATAATGAATCTTACGTTCAGGTGTCCACAAACTTTTCTCCATATAGTGTATAACTAGGGTCTGAACAGTATGCAGGGAAGATAAGAATGAACTTTAAGCACAGGTAATTTAACCAAACTTATATTTCCTAATGATAAATTGATCAAGAACGCATACAGTTAGGATTATGATTTCAAAATGCAGTTATTTGTACAGTGCTTTAGAGAATTTTGACATATCTAAAGGTTAAACAGACTTCTACTAAAGGACATCTGGGATTGAATTTAAAGGAGAAAAACAGACGCCGACGCACCATTAGACACTCAATGGTTAAATGAATGCAGATTTGCCATTTGCAGTTTGGGCCTTCACTGATCTTTAGACTTGACATGAAGCTGAAGATAATATAAGAATAATACATTTACGACCAAATATGATCTAAATATACAGATATAATAATACATTTTCAACCTGCAATATAATTATTAACATTATGACATCATAACATTATAAGCGGTGAAGTGAATTATACTTATCGCTGATTATCTCTTCGTCATGGCACCAGTTATTGGGTGGGAAATATTAGGCAGCAAGTGAACATTTTGTCTTCAAAACTGATGTGTTAGAAGCAGGAAATGTGGGTAAGTGTAAGAACAAATTTGACAAGGGCTAAATTGTAACGGCTAGACGACTGGGTCAGAGCTTCTCCAAAACTGCAGCTCTTATGGCATGTTCCTGGTCTGCAGTGGTCAGTATCTATCAAAGTTCTCAAAGGATGGAACAGTGGTGAACCGGCAACAGGGTGATGGGCAGCCTTGGCTCATTGATGCACGTGGGGAGAGAAGCCTTGTCGGTGTGGTCCGGTCCAACAGACGAGCTCCTGTAGCTCAAATTGCTAAAGAAGTGAATGCTGTTAATGCTCAATGGGTCAGTACTTTTTTTGGCAGTAAAAGGGGACCAACACAATAATTGGCAGGTGGTCATAATATTATGCCTGATCAATGTTTTTTTTTTTTGCACCAGATTAACATAGAACACTCAATGAACTATGTAGCATCTCAAAGTTCACAATTTTTGTCCAATAGGTTTTAAATACATGCTATTTTTGCTACAGCCCTGTGCTACATGTCCGCTATGTCTAATTTGCCTGTCCATTCATAGCGTTTGGAAGACACCCTAATCAGTGTACCAGTTGTGGAACATCTATATTCTTCCGCCGTTCCTCTGACCTTCTAGTATGTCGAAACTCTCTTTGTATCTGATGCGCTCTCTCTCTGTTATTTGTTTGAAGCAGCAGTGAGTACAGAGGCACAGTGGCCGGTCAGCACACAAATGTGGCTGCCGCTTCCTTTTATGGCCACGAACACGTGCACACACTTCCACGCAACCCTCACACACTCTGTGCCTCTTGCTTTTGTGCCTGCCAGCTAATGTGTTTGTGTGTTAAACCATCACTGGCACATAAGAAGAACGCAACAGTTAAGAAAGTCACAAATGTTTTTTGTACGTGTGTGTGTGTGAGACTGTAGCGTGCACGGGGTCACTAATGGTCAGAGAAGCGGGCAGTTGAAAAAAAGAGCGGGTCAAGGCTGAATCATGGCACACATCAACCTGAGTAACTGCAGTGGTGGTCATTCTGCTGAAATGTGGTGAAAGAGAGAGAGAGAGATGGAAGAGAAGCAGAAAGGCATCACATATGACCATCGCACCTTTCGGTGAAACCGAGGCATACCGAGACCGAGTGAGGACACAGAGAGATTCCAGGACACCATTTGGTTTATGTTTTTGATGCACGCCTTCTAGGATTTCGAGTCCGAGACGGAAAGAGGGAGGGCAAGGAGGAGAGATAAAATTGTACACTCCCGTGTCCCCAGGAGGAGAGGGCTGAGGCTGATGACGCATTTCCTCACCTCTCGGGCGATCTATCTGTCTGCCTTGCGTCCGTGCATGTTTTAGTGATGAGATAATGATGCGCAGGGCGACTAAATGCAGCCAGACCTCGGAGAAGGACGCACCTCGGAGCATGTCCCGCAGCGTATCGTCGAGCAGGAAGCTGCATGCATGCATGGTTGCTCTTTAATGGACGCGTAAGATACAATGAAGCCAGCTTTTGTTTGCTTGTAGCTTCACGTCTCGGGTGTCGCCGGTCTAATGCCAGTACGGCATGGCCACCAGGAAAAACTCCTGAAAGGCCCTTCGAAAAGGTCAAAAACATTACCTCCAAGGTTTTTTTTTTTTACAGCCCACATGACAGCCCTCAGACCTTCCTGAGGTTCGTCTAATGTTCCATTTATTAATTTGTCCCACTTGGATTTCACTGTTTTGCTCGGTTTAATTCATTAATAGCATTAATGCAGGGGTAGCCCTTCTCGCAACTTCATGATGAGCCATTAGGTAAATTAGGAATGCACGACGGTGCTGGTGTTTGCCCATGCCAGCCAAGCACTCGCACACGGTGCACCCGCTGAGCACGGACTATCATCTTACCCCCCTGCAACGAAGATGCAGCCAGCCAGCCGGCCTGCCGCTGACACGCACCTGCTTTCAGCTGTACAACATCCTCCCCTCTATTTTTTTATTTTCTTTTTAAGTGTTTCATCAATCTTTCATGCCATTGCCACAAGTGGTCTGTCAGTGGGCTTCTATTGCGCGTCGTTATTCCCCCTGGGCCAAAATATCCCCCCGCAGGACGGTGAAGTGGATTTTTCTGTTCATGGAGTGTACACTGTTTTACCCCATCGTTCTCGATCAAACTCACATGCAAACGTACACTCAAAGCAATTTGTTTCACATCAGGGATAATCAACGAGTTTGCCAAAGCCCTGCTCTGTGAATCAGGCACTTGGCGAATGTTGTTCTAGAGGAAAAAAAAAAGGGAGAACATGTCTGACATCCTTCCCATCTTAGACTTCCTGTGTGAAAGTTGGTCTTTGTGGATGAAAATAGCTTTGCCTCCGCAGCTTCATCTGGCTGCTGTTCTCCATCCCAGCAGCTGACGAAAGTCCAACAGAGACATAGGGATGTGGGGGAGAGACAGATAGAAAAGAAAAGAGAAACGGGGATGTGGCAGAGAGACAGATGGAGAAGAAGAAAAGACACAGGGATACGGGGGAAAGACAAATAGACAAGAAGACACAGGAATGTGGAAGAGAATTAAAGACAGAGCAATGGAAAGTGGAGATGCTTGGATGTGGGAATGGGACAGGGATATGGAAAATAGATAGAAACACACAGAGAAAGGAATATGGGAGAGAGACAGGGACGAAGGGTTATGGGAGAGAGAAAGAGACAAAAGATAAATACATTTCGGAAAGAGACAGAGACACCTGGATATGGGAGAGAGACACACGGATATGAGAGAGCACAACCAACACAGGGTTATAGGAAAGAGACACAGACACAGGGTTATAGGAAAGAGACACAGACACAGGGTTATAGGAAAGAGACACAGACATGGGTAAGGATAGGAGAGACACAGACACTGGGATAGGGGACAGGGACATAGACACAGGATTATGGAAGAGAGCCAGTTATAGGAATATGGGAGAGAGACACAAACACAGGGATATGGGAGGAAAGACACAGGGATATGGGAGGAGAGACACAGGGATATGGGAGAGAGACACAGGGATATGGGAGAGAGACACAGGGATATTGGAGAGAGACACAGACACAGGGATAGGGGAGAGGGACCGATACAGGAATATGGGAGCGAGACAGACGCAGGAATTTGTGAGGGGGACAGACACAGGAATATGGGAGAGAGACAGACACAGGAATATGGGAGGGGGGGCACAGACACAGGAATATGGGAGAGAGACAGACACCGGAATTTGCGAGGGGGACACAGACACAGGAATATGGGAGAGAGACAGACACAGGGGTAAAGGATAAAATAGTGTGTAAATGTTTGTGAATTTACAGAAAAACAAATGAGATGTTTTTCCCCGGTAGGAAAGTCCTGCCCCATACATAGTTTGTGGTCTATGTGCGCTATGTGGAGTGGTGGCTTTATAAATATTTTATTTCTGAATTTTGGCCTAGTTTATATAGAAATAGGGTAGAAATATGGTGCTCTGTATGCCATTGTTTGGGGCAGAGTAAAAAAAAAAAAAAAAAAAGTGCACCCCCTATTTGTATCTGGATCTGCTTTTTTATAACATTGCAACTTTGTGGTCACTTTCTAGATCTCAACCCAATTGAACATGCATATGGAATTTTTTTCCATCATCATCATCTAAACATCAACACAGAGAATATATTTTGGAGAATGGCTTACATATGTGGAAACCAAACCTTAGGATTTGTATGTACTTTCTAAACATCCCATTCCAAAGACATCCTATACAATTGGCTCAAAGATTTTATGAGATTTATTTTTTTCAAAACTTTTATTCCTATTTTGAGTCTCCTCACTGTTTTTTTTTTTCTTTCGATTTTAAGATGCTATGCATTTAATTTTCTGCACAATTGTCTACATATACTAATGCAGAACTTTATTTGTATTTGTATGGTGCTTTTAGTCACAGAGCAGCTTTACAGAAACAAATCGATTAAGAATGTAGATTTGAAATTCATAAATTAGTCCCTATAAGTTAATCCGTAATTAATATGTATATGCATGTACGTCATTTAATCATGCAAAGCCACATGTCCTATTGATCATGTTCATGTTTTTGTCTGCTTGACATGACAAATTTGTGTATCGTGTATTAAACCGGTAAAAATGAGGTGCTTTGATTACGGTTCTCACATACTGACCACTGGATGTTCAAAACGGTACCTCATGGCAAAGAACTCTAAAGATGAAAGAATTAGAATTGTTGCTCTCCAGAAAGACGACCTAGGCTATAAGAAGATCGGTAACAACAGTGGACAGGGTCATAGAGGTTTTCCAAGACAGGTTCCACTTTAAACCTTACAAGGGTCGATCAAAGAAGATGAGTCCTCGTGCTGTGCGTCAGGTGAAGAAACTGCTTCAAAAAACAGATGCATGAGTGCCAGCATTGTTTTAGAGGTGGCAGAAGCGGAAGGTCCGCTTGTCAATGCTCAGACCATACGTCGTACACTGCAGCAATTCGGTTTGCGTGGCCATCTTCCCAGATAGAAGCCTCTTCTTCAGCTGGCTCTCAAGAAAGCCCACAATCTGATAAAGAATTACTGAAACTATTTCCAGTATGTCTGTGTACTAGGAAAATTGTTTACATTCAAGCATGGTGGTGGTAACATCATGGTCTGGGGCTGCATGAGTGCTGCTGATACTGCGGTACATTGAGGGATACATGGATTCCAACATGTACTGTGACATTCCGAAGCAGAACATGATTCGTCCATTGAGAAGATCTACTAAAAGGCTTGCTGAAATTTGAGGGGGTGTACATTATTGTCTAAAAACAACTAGTCTGAGTTGTTTGTTCGGTTGTCACGTGATGCTATGCAGTTATATATATCAAACTGGACAAACAACTCAGACTAGAAGTGTCAAAACTACTCAATTCTGCTTTCTGTACAAAACCTACAGAGATTTTGCAATGCTTTGCTCGTTCATGAGCGTCCATTAGAATCTAAACAAATCGCTCTTTGAGACCACTCTTTCTACTGAGTCACATTTAAAGACCCATCACTAGTGGCAACAGTGGCAAGGAAAACCCTCCTGAGATGGTATGAGAGAAATTTTGAGAAGACCCAGATTTAGGAGGGGACACCTTCTAATCCTAATTGGGTGACACCGAATATCCGTTAATTATAGTAAGATTTTTCTGGTTACTGATAAAACTTGAGTGCAAATCTGTTTTTAGTCCTAAATCACTGTAACAGCCTGTTCATATTAATTACAGTCTAAATCTATCTTCATGGTTCTTGAGTAAAACCATCCACTGTAGTCTTGGGTATCTTCAGGCCGTTCATGCAGAGCCGCTCGCATCCTTCGTACTCATTGAGAACCCAACGTGTGTTGAGAAGCAAATAGCAGCCTGAATGGGGAGGTTGTCATCCTGGCGCCTCATAGAAAGTGCATTGTTGCAGGACTGCAATCGTTCATTCATCTCTAGCTGAGAGACTAATGGAGTGCGGTAGCGTGAGCGGGTTCACAGCGGTTCGAAACATGCAACAGAGCTGAAGGGATCAGTCTAGTGCTACAAACGATGCCCCGGCTGCCATAAAGATAAAGATCTCAACTACGACTGGGACTGGGGATAATGCTGAAGCAGGATATGCAAACAGATGCTGGCTTACAAAAGGATGTTTCTGGAGGATACACGTCGGCGGCTTTCGGTTTTGAGTTTTTATGTGTTTTTTGTAGTAATTCTTCAGAGGAAATTTTTATTAGCAGTCAAAGTTTGCGAAAAGAGTATGTCACATGCTGTTCCTGTGCGTGAGGTATGCAGCGTGATGGTGTGGGTGTGCTGAGGCAGCGTGCCGTACGATGCAGGAGGGTGACAGTACAGGCTGAGCTGAGCTGAGCCCCGCTGAATCCAGTGAGGGTTCAGTGGGTTCGTTGCTGCTCGAGCTGGCGCCGATCAGGCGTCTGTGCCAAAACACTCCCGATATCAATCACCCCACCGCTGTCTCTCCTGCACCCTTTTCTTCCCCCTCTGGCTCCAATCTTTTGCTTTCCGTGTTTTTCTAGCTCTTTATTTTTTTCTGCAACGCTACAAAAACACCTTCCATCCTTCTCTTTGCTTTTTACTATTTTTTTTTTATAGGTTTTTACTTAAATTGACTCAGGAGCTAGAGGATTAAGATATGTGAGCTCACCAAGGAGGCAGACACTAAGGGTTTTGTGGTGATTAGCACACACACAAACACACACAAACAGAAATGCAAACGCACATTATTGCTACACAAACTTGCATCCAGACGAAAGACTACTAAGCAGTGTTTTACAGATTGAAACATTGGAATCATTTCGACTGCAGTGCAAATACCTCAGTTGTTAAGGATTCTCTGTTACTAAGCCACAGCCAAGCACCATATTTGAGTCGGATTCGAAAGTAATACAGTGATCAGTGACTGCAGCTTTGTTGTCTCAAGGCCAGCAATTCCTTTGGCTATTTTAAACAAGCTTTACGATGTATGATTTTCAACCCGATTTTGTAACAAAATTGTGCAAAAGTATTCCCTGGTTGTAAGTTGAGATCATCTGTTCATCTTATTCCAGGCACACACCGCGATTTTTAATAGTACTTTGTCATTGTTGCTTGTCAGACTGTACGAACATTATCCCCATGTCGCACTGTAAGATCTCAGTTGTCATAATGTCAGACTGTCAAAACAGTCAAAAACTGACGCACACAAGAAAAAGACATCATAAGTCCGTGACTCTTTCCGATCCGCGTTCTTTTGCTAACGGTCGCTAGCAGCTAAAAATAAAAATCAGTGGCGTTATTTTGTTTATGAAAATACTTGATAATAAAAACATCATACAAACACCCCTTTTCCTTTCATAACTCGTGTCTCTTCTTGCTGTAATGTCCACCTGACTTCCACATTTTCCCTGAGGTGGTGAAATTGTCTTGCTAATCACCTCATCAAGGATCGGCACTCCTATTGGTTCTTGGTTTGATGGTCTTCATAGAAGTCACACTGCAGGAAAGAGTCTAAAATCTGAAACTGGCAGAATTTCAAGAGGAAAAAAGAATCAGACAGTAATCGGTTGTGGGTGAACAAACCAGCAATCATAGACTTCAGAATTTAGCCTCGGATTATAGAATTTCTTTTTTTTTTTCCAGGATTTTTAACATTTTGTCTCTGACACTCGAATGGTGGACCAAATCGTATCCGGCTTTCCGCATGCTCAGCAGCGGCCGATTTTAGTGCCATTGCAAGTAGTATTTTAATAATTTTTTTTCCTGCTGTGATGCTTTTTAAAAGCCACAAATAGAAGAAATGTCATAATGGCAATGACGAAACGTAAAATAATCCCAGGATGATGACAAAATGTCCTTAAGCTCATTTTGTAAAAAGCTTCTGTGTATTCACAAGCCTGGATCACACGGACACATTCTAATCTAAAATGAAGAACATTCCATGCTGATTTTTATCAGGATCTTCTCGTACAGTGCGAGAGGTAATAGGTCTGAGAGGGTGTAGTTGCATAAGCATCGCTGTCTATAAAGGAGGGAGAGTTTTAGCATTTTATACCGTCGCCATTTATTTTTTATTTTTATTATCCTTGATTCAAGCTCATAAATCCAAGGCCGTGCAAAGGAGGGTGTCCTGGTGGCTAAAGCCACTGCCCCTCTGCCCTTTTCGGCTGAGGTGCCCCTCTCACCAACACAATATTCACTTTCTTAGAATTAAAATATCTAAACAAAATTTTTGTACCCTATCAGATCTAATATAAATAACACTAAATTTGCTGTTGTTGGAACACTTTTTAGACAAAAAATACAAAAAGTTCAACATTGCAAACACGGATTCAAAGCTCCAAGTCAGCAGGTAAACCTTCATATAGAATATTTTATGACATAACTTTATGACCACCTGCCTAATATTGTGTTGGTCAATCTTTTGCTGCCAAAACAGTCGTGACCCTTCAAACATTAACAGGGGCTCTTCTGTTGGATCAGACCACACGAAACAGCCTTCGCTCCCCACGTGCATCAATGAGCCTTGGTCGCCGGTTCACCACTGTTCCTTCCTTGGATTACTTTTGATAGATATTGACCACTGCAGACCAGGAAAACCCCTAACAAGAGCTGCAGTTTTGAAGAAGCTCTGACCCGGTCGTCTAGTCATCACAATTTGACCCTTGTCAAACTCAAATCCTTACGCTTGCCTATTTTTCCCACTTCTAACACGTCAACTTTGAGGACAAAATGTTCACATGCACCACGATGAAGAAATAATCAGTGTTATTCACTTCACCGGTCATAATGTTATAATGTCATAATGCCTGGTCGGTGTATATTTCATATTATAATCACTTGAGTGTATTGTCTTCTCTTTTTAATTGTATATTTGTAACCACTGGGTAATTTGCTCCTCAAAATGTCCGTGTACAGCTATGCCTGTGTCCATGATTAAGGTTAGCGTTACAGTCACAGCAGGTTCTGGTTGTAGCCATGAAGAAGAGCCCCTTATTACCTTGTTAGTACTGCAGAGGTCTCAGATAGCAGAAGGCTAATTAGTTTAAGAGATCAGTAGTAACTAGATGACATTCCCCTCAAAGAGCTCAACCTGTTCCATTTTAAAACACTGACGGCTTGTTATAAACACAGTGTTGTACTTTTCACCCTGGTTCAATTAATTTTTTGTATTGTTCACAGTAACTATTAAGCATAGAATTAATTTTTATAGACAAAAAAAAAAATTAAATTACATTGAACATTTCTTAACCTTTTCTAGTTCAGCCGCATTTGGCAGAGCAGGAGGCTCGTCATGCCACATTGTCACTCAAGCTTTCACTGAATAATAATCCGAATCCACGTAAAAATCTAAATCACTGCTCCACTCGTACTAAATAATCCCGTCTCTGCTTCACCCCTGCTAATGTAGCAGATGCTGGGTGTAAAAGCCGAGATGGATCCCGGTATTGTTCAAAACAGGCTTTAAAAAGCCAATGGCCAAGCGTTAAAAGTTTAGTGCCGGGTAAATGGACTGGGCTGTAAAGGGCGACGAAGGGGCAGACCAGTCCTCTATCAGCATGCAGTCAGCATGAGGCGTATCGATTTATTTTGCTTCCGCCATCAGCCAAGAGGGAGGATTCGAAAGCACACCGACTAGCCATGCCTTTTTTTGCTTGTTTATGCCAGAGCCAGAGTGATGTCTAGAGGCACAAGGACATTTCCTGCTCACAGACCTCAAGCGCTGCAGTTGTCCAGACTGACCCTGGAACCGATGCACATCCATTACCTAGCAGCTCGAGAGGAGGCGGGTGAAAAGACACTCGCTCATTTAGGATTCAGGAACCTGTCAGTATGTATGACACTGGTCGTCTCTTGCCTTTTTTTGAGTGGGACATTTGCCAAATGAAACTCCTAGGATTAGATTCTACACCAGTTAGACTGCTATACAGGGCTGCTTGCTAACTGCTAAAATCATAATTGAGATTTTTTTCCCTTTCCAAATAGTTTAATTTTCTCTGTTGGTCAGTTCCATCCATCGTCACTTCTATTGTAGTGGATAGAGACATGCAAGCCATGATCAGCGGATTCCAGAATGCCATAGTGCAAAGATTTATATTTAAATCAAAATGTTTTTGCTTGACAGTTTAGTCACAATATGGAAGGCCTGAACTCCTGTCAATACCTGAATTACATTGCTGCTGGTTATACCTGGTGAAGCTCTGTACCCAGATGTATGCTAGCTAAGCACTGGTATCATGCACACACTGATGCTCTTGGACATTTGGGGAGTCTTGAACTTTCATTCCACACTATTCTCTGAATGTTTGGCATGCTTATCTCTGTTAGCCGTTTTATTTATCAGTCACTAGACAAAATAACTTCAGGTAGTCCCCGAGTTATGATGGTTCGATTTACGATTTTTCGATCTTACAATGATGATAGCGATCCGACAACATTAAACGTAGCAGCATATATGTTACGCCACCTTGTGAGATGCCTTACTCTCGTTATTGGCTGACAGAATCCAGTTGTTTTTGTGTTAGTGTGTATTTCTTTGTGTTTTCGTGCTACTTTATTATAATAATTGATGCAGTTGGCCAGAATTTACCATCCTAAAATAACCAATGATATATGTCAAATCAAAACCACCATGAGCTAGGCATCCATACTTGGGTAGATGACTGTCCACCCAAGTATGTTGTGAGCAAGCATGCCCCTTCTAGTCTTCTAGTAAACCTGTCATCAAAGGGTTTGTTATCAACCCAGAAATAATACATAGAGTGCAAAGGACAGACAGTTGATAATATTAATTGTAATCTCTAAAGTTGTATGTTTATCTCAGTCAAAGGACCGTGGTTAAAGGTCCTTTGCAAGTCCGATAGCTAGTCTACAGAACATTTTCCCTGAACATAGTTTTGTAAAACGTTTTACTCTCAAACGTATCTGTTTTACTCCGTCTACAGTGCTGTGTAATATTTTTAGCCCATTACAGTGTAAGTCATTCAGGGCAGAGAAACAAAGCTAATTCTTTTCCGCCTGTACAAACGGAGACACTTCATACAATTTGTCTCAGCAGTTTTGCTCTGAAAGGTAGTCTGCAAACAAGGTCAAATTTGAGTTTGATTGAACTTGAATTAAACCCCCTCTCTTTCTCTCTCTCGCTCTGACTCGGAAAACAGTGGCTGATTAGCTGTGGTGAAACCATTGGGTAACTCATCAACTTGTGTATGCTGTGGTAGGAGACAGTTAAATCACCCAGTTCAAGCAACTCATGGTTGAGCTTGGATGCTATCAAATGAAGTCTAAAAGTGGAGCAAATAAAACTTCACACATCCACACTGCTGTGGGCTTTATATTTTATTCCAAACATATTTCGGCTTCATGTGACATTTCAAATAATTGCCTTGAAAACCATGAATAATTAATTTCCCTAAAATTTCTCAATGTGTGTTATGTTGAGTTACATCGCTAATCATTTTTTAAATTTCAATAACAAAAGAAGAAACTTTTCATCCTATAGCTAGTAGGGATGTGCATCTCCATAACTGAGCCCAATGCGATTCGCATCTCGATGTTTAGCCAACCATACAATATATTAAATATGCATATGTGATATGATTCCCCCATCACGATCCAATTTCGATTTGATTCAACACAATGCGATTAAATGCAATGGGGTGCAATAGGAAAATTCGATATGGTGCAGATAGTTCACTTTTATTTCTTTGGATCAGACAGACGGGAAATCATCAATTTACTTAAGTGCCTTTAGACTAACAACGCATGACCCCTTTCACAAATATCGCAAACGTTTTTTAATACTTTGTATTGTTCTGTCTCCAGGAAGATGCAGCTCTACCTCTACCATGTTAATCTGTATTCTATGTGACTCTCAGGACACGCCTTGGTCTCTGGAGCGTTGTGATACGTCATATTCACGCGCTTGAGAAACAGTTTAGCGCGGAGAAATCAATCGACATATCAAATATCGGCAAATGTACACTATACACCGTATCTGATGCACACTTTTTTAAATCGATTCATCACATGGTTAACGTGCGAATCAGTGTATCTTACCATCCTTAATAGCTAGAGTTATATGGAGGTGAAGAATTTATTACAAGTCAAGAGAAATGCCCCACAAAGGTCGAGTTACAAATGTGCCTAGCGAGTGGGTGTCTCCTGTCTTCACCCTCTTCTTTCTTCCTAAAAAGAAAACTCAGTGTTTTTGCTACTGTTGTTCAGCTGGGGTCCACACATTCACACTCACATACTGGCACTCCTAAAGGTTTTTTTTTTTTAAAGTGGACTGTATTATTCAGTACCACATGGAGACGAAGGGCTAGCCTCCAGCTGTGCTGTCTCTGTTTGATGAGCAGAGGAGTGCTTGAGCGTCTGCCTCACAGAAAACACACTCCTGCGCTGCCTGAGTCACTACAACCCTTGCAGCCCGCGCGTCTTCATCTCGCAGTCAAAATAAAAGCGCAGCTCTGGGGAGCTGCAGAACCGAGTCATCGCACTGGGCTGTTTTGTCTCTGTTTTGCCTTGTAGTCAGGACAGGATTTGTTGAATTGTGGACGAATCCGCAGACACAATGTCTCATCAATGTCTCATATCCATGACAGGACAGAAACGGATGTGACATGTCTCATATTATAGCCGACTTTAACTACCAAATGGGTAGCTAGATTGTAAGTTTACATTACAATGTAAAGAACCACAAACCTGTGCTGAGTTGCTGGACACCTACGTTGTAATGATTTTTATTTTTTTACCGAAATGAAAAGCGATCTAGCACAAACTGTTCTGAAATTCAGGATCATCTCGTACGGTAATAATTGTAAAAGAGTGCAGGAAATGGCTAAAAATGAATAGAAAGGCCTAGTGTTTTAAGCGCTCTGACCAATAAGAGGGGCAGATAGGATTAGGTCGGCTATTATGAGGAGACGGGAAGTTGCTGATCCTCTTCCTGACTGACCTTCGGTTTGGAGAGCAGCATTACAGGCAGAGGACGGCAAGAAAGCCGCCTTAACCGAGATGTATTCTGCGGTGCAAACTACTTACTGACTTGATCTGATTGTAGCAGTGTAAGAAAAAGATTCTCGATTCATTCCATTTATCTTTACAGTAAATCACATTGAATAGTTCTTATAGTAGTTATTCACTCTCATTGCTATTATTATGGACACTATACTAATGCTGGGTAGGACCTGCTTTTGCTCTCAGTTCTTTGTGCCATAGGTTGCATGGATTAACAGCCACGATGTTACAAGCATTCCTATAAGATTTTGGTCCATGTTGATATTATTATCACGCGGTTCCTTTCGATTCTTCAGGTGCACTTTCATGTTGAATCTCTCATTCTATCACATCCCAAAGGTTTTCTTTTGGATTTCAATATGGAGACTGAAAAGCATTGAACGCATTGTAGTTCAAAGGAAGTGGTAGCTCAGTGGACACGATGTTGGTATCCTGGTTGGAAGGTCATATCCCAGCACCACCAAGCTGCCACTTCTTCGCCCTTGAGCACGGCTCTTGAACCTCAATTGCTCAGCTGTATAAATATGTAAAATAGTAAGTCTCTCTGAATAAGGACTTCTGCCAAATGCCATAAATGTGAACGTAAATGTTCGTGAAATTGGTTTGAGGCAAGTTTTGCTTTTTGTGATGTAGCGTGCTATCATGCTAGAAATGGCCATTAGAATATGGTAAATTGTGGTCAATAAAGGGATGCATGTGATCAGCAACGATCCTCAAGCCGTCTGTGGTGTTCGAATGATGATCGATTTATACTAACGAGCCAAAAAGTGTCCGCCGTTAAGTGCGTCAAGAAAACGTTCCCCACACCATTACAGCACCTCCACCAGCCTTCTCTGTAGACAGCAGGGCCCATGGATTCATTCTGCTGGTGCCAGATTTTGACCTGCTGTTGGCGTGACTCAGCAGAAATAGAGATTCATTACTAAAGGCTTTGTTTCCCCTTCTTTAATTGTTCATTGTTGATGTCTGTTCCCACTGTAGCTCAGCTTTCTGTTTTTGGCTGACAAAAAAGAGCCATACTGTAGGTGGCCTTTTGCTGTTGTAGCTCATCTGCCTAGGGTTCACCATGATGTGCAATATGATATGCATCAATTTTAAACGGTTATGTGAGATTCTGTAGCCTTTCTGTCAACTTGATCCTGTGGCAGTTCTATACAGGTGGTTCTTGAGTTACATGGTTCGGCTTGCGGTTTTTCGATATGTTACAAAATTTTTAGCTTTGCATTTGCATTCCCCCCCCCCTTGTGAAATACCTTACTCTCGCTATTGGCCGACAGATTGCAATTGTCTCAGTGTGTTTTTACATTACGATAGTGTAAATTGCTCTGTTTTGCTAAATTGTGCACTGTAATTAATTTAATTAACAAATTACTCGACTTACTTTTTTAAATAACGATTGGGTCATTGGAACGGAATCATATGTCGGGGACTACCCGTCTTTTTTTTTATTAGACATTTCCGTTTGCAGATCTTTATTCAGCAAAATCAATAGTGACTGATAGTCATGAAAAATACACTGGGTGAGAGCTGGTGTTGTTTTGAATCAAATTTTGTCTGTATAAATTTTTTTCCTAGCTAGCCCTTGCTTTAGTTTTGGTTTGTTATTATTAAAACTCCTCTATCCTTACGATGTTGCATCATGGAACATTTTCTGTCAATATGTAATATGCTGTAGTACTTTTCCCAGAACTATCTTCTCTTCGAATGGCGTAATCGACGCCCAAATCCTTGTCATTTTCTGTTTTAGTGTAACGATGTGCGCAACGCTTAGGTCACCTAAGTATCTGTGTCGATGCGTCCTTATATAGTACAGCTTTACGCATAGAAAGAAGAAAGTGTGTTAGCTCATCGGAGAGCACATTTACTGTCCGTGTTTTGTATATGCTTAAAGGAACTTAATATCATCTCGAAGGAAATGAATACCTCTGGTGAATGCTACCAGCTTATTGCTTTAAAAACAGTAGGCATTTGGTCTATCACACCAGTGCCCTTGGAGTACATCCATATTTCTTAGAAGCCACTATTTACTTAGAGGATCCTCTGCCACAAAGATCCGTTTACTGGTGCGGCTCGCCAGAGTTAGTATCTATCACCTGCCAAGTAGTGCTGGGTGACGTGATGAAAAACATCACATCACAATATCCTTCAATACACTTGATCACAATAATATATCGTATAGTTATGTTGCTGTAACAAAAGCTGTAACATGGAGAGCATTCTGCTTCTAGTCACTATATTAATAGCTGCAGAAATGTATTTCAATGCGATATTGTCATCGATCATCTTTTTTTCTTTTTTTTTTTTTTTTTTTTTAATGGCTGTATTATGTGTCCAGGAGTCCATCATCAAAGAAGTGCCGCGCGACTTTAACCTTGACCTCTTTTCACTCCGGTTTCATGTTCTAAAAGTGCTGGATCTTTGTACGCATCACAGAGTGATACTTGAAGACCATATCCACCCTTCTCGCTTTTCCTTTTAATGCTTCTGTTGTTACACGGCTGCCTCTTTCTGTCTCTAACTTGCTTGAAAGGCTTTTTTTTGGGGGAAATCCCTTTTTTTTCCAGAAATGTAAAGTCATCTGGGGTGAGGCAAGAGGCAGCGAGTCCATTAAGCTGTGAAAATCGGCATGCCAAACCCACAATCCCGCGGGGCCATGCCTCGGGGAGCCACACCTCCTCCTCTTTACCGATCTAATTTGCAGGACCGGAAAAAGGGGGAGTGAGAGTGAGGGAAAGACTACAAGCATTGGGCTTGGGGAGGAGGTGTGTGTGTGTGTGTGTGTGTGTGTGTGTGTGTGTGTGTGTGTGTGTGTGTGTGTGTTTGGGGGGAATTTTGAATTCTTAAAAGCCATCAGGAAGCTGTTTTAATCCTCTGCCGGAGATGAAACGGAGATGCTTTTAAGCAATGTGCGATGATGTCCATGGTGAACACGCTTCTTTTTTCCTAGTATCTATACTACGTGTAGACGACAAAAAGAGAAACTTTTATAATGTATAATATAAAAACACCATACTATTAAAACCAAGTAAATCTAGGAGTCCTAGGTTATGTTTTTATTTGAAAATGCATGTGTTTCTCTCCATTTTGGCCTTCCATCGACACAGAGACTGCGTTTTTCAGCCAATGAAAGCGTAGCTTTTTGGAAACGCTTTCCATAGTGAATACATTCGAAAACTGCATTTTCATGTCACGGTGTGGACTGCGTAAAACAGTGGCTTTTCAAACAAATGTTGTTGTTCGTTGACGCGGCTTTTCAAAGAGCCGGAAAGTAAATGAACGCCAGGCGGAAATGCCGTAGGGATGTAAGCGAATACAGACAGTGTGGATACATTTTTGGGAAAAAGGATTGAAAACTAATGTGTGTATTCAGAGCGTTTTTAGACAAAAACCCCGTTTTAAAACTTATCCGGATTAGTGTAGACGTAGCCCTAGATAGAGGCAGGACGAGGAATCTTGTTGTGGTGTTTTTTTGGTCCTGAAACAAACTGTATGAAGGACATCGGTCAGTAAAACAACAGCACAGCTTGCCCTGTCTCCATCAGGAGAATGGCGCGAGGTGCTAGCAACAGGGCACTTTCAGGTCACTTAACCCTGCAAAAGGTTGCTCTCAGCAGGCCTTGCACATTGACAGGTCACTGCAGCTCACAGCCACAGCATGCTCTGTCACTTTCTGTCACATGTCTCTTTATGCTGAAGGTTAATCACCAGATGTGCCGGTGTTCTGCCACCCTTGCTGCCATGGCTTTCGTATGATATTTCATCGGACACTGTCGTCTGCTGCATGTCAGAGCCCATAGGGCTCGCGAGCAGGCATTATTTTTAGCCCCCACAACCAGTAGGACCTTGTCAGGCTGGTTTATGTGTATGTTTGTAGGCTTGATAATCTCTCTCTGAGCCTGTGCTCATAATCATACGTCTCCTCAGACACTGATGAGGCTAGTGACTACGAGAAACGCTCACGTACCCTCTGCTGCCCTTGTCTTCATCCCCAGATTCAAGAACTTACTTTGAGCTATCCTGAAAATTAAATTAATACAAAATAATGGTTCTTTAACGAGAGTTTATTTTAAATTAAAAGCTGTTTTTATACAAGCTATCGACCTTCAGAATAATTTTGCTCAGTAGAGCGCTCTTTGAGACATATTCGTAGATGGCACTTTCTACTTCTCTTACAAACATGTGCATGTAATAATTATATATATATATATATATATATATATATATATATATATATATATATATATATATATATATATATATATATATATAAACATGCTGTACCTATGTGGTTCTCCAAACTGCTACCACAAAGCTAGAAGCACACAATTGTGTAGGATGTCTTTGGGTACCCAGAATACAAATTTGAGTTTACTTTGGAACTTTGAAAACCCAAACCTGTTCCAGCATTGCAATGATCCTGTGCACAAAGTGAGCTCCATGAAGATCTAGTTTACATGCTTTGGAGAGGAAGATCTTGAGTGGCCTGCTATATCGCTCTGATCTCAACCCTACTGAACACCTTTGGGATGAATTGGAATGCTGGAATGCTTTCCTCACCTACATCAGTACCTGACTTTACTAACACCGTTGTGTTACTACCACAAATGTCCAAAAGCACAATCTAGCGGGACATCTTCCCAGAAGAGTGGAGGGAAATATAAGAGCAACTTGGGACTAAATGTGGAATGCGATGCTCAAAAAGCACATACCATACTTATGACCAAGTGTCCTTCATCCATCCATCCATCCATCCATCCATCCATCCATCCATCCACACACCTTCCTCAAATGCATTTAAGTGCAGAGGAACACTGGGCTCAAATTCATGAACATCATGTTACCTTTGAAGGACCGCTCATAAAACTTTAACTGAAAGCGAGGCATCGCTGCGAGGAACAAAGTGCTAGAGTACAAGTTTCAGCATGTCTCGCATGACCGCAGCCATTTCGGTTCTCTGCGTTGTGTTCTGGTGTTCAAAGTCTAAGATTTCAACGTTTTTTTTTCTTCTTGTATATCTCTGCCCTCAGTAGGAAAATCACACTTTAGCATCACTGAGCCCAAAAATAAAATCTGATCTCGCACGGTATTGTGGAATTAGCCAAGCATGAATAGTTTAGTTCTGGCTAGCAATGGCAAATTATTCTGCGTTTGATTTTGTGTAAGGGTTAAAAACGTGTTTGTAGTAGGAGCAGAGGGTTTACCAGGCAGTCCACGGTCCCAGCACTAAGAAATAGAGGTTGCTGTGTAATTTAGAAGGCAGGATTGAGGGTCTATGGACGTTTGGAGAACAGCTAGAGTGAGGACCACAGTAGTGAGAGAGTAATAGACAGGAAATGCCTTTGAATCAGTATGTAATCGTCCATTCATACACCATGATTAACCATGAAACCGTGACACTGTAAGAGTCTTGGCCCTCACCAGAGGTTGTCAAGCATGCGAGAGTGAGCTGTCACTCTGAGGAAATACCACAGGGTGAGAGCTATCTCGACGAGGATCAGAGGGACTAGTGATACAGGTGAGCCCGCCATGGCGTATACGGAGAACGGGAGTTGCTTTAGTCTTTACCAAAGAACTTTCTCTGATTTCTGGGAAAAAAAAACAATCATTTATTTTCTCGACGAATATTGGGCACACTGTGAACAGTGCGGCCTGGCGAGGGTTTTCTGCCACGCGCTTTCATCGAGTGCATATCGCCAGCTCTCTTTCGGTATAAGATGCTGTCAGAGGGGGTTGGTTATTTTTAGCTGGAATTATTATTACTATGCGCTCCACGGTCTCGGCCTGGCCACTGCAGCGCTTGAAGATTGACGGGGAGCCAAAGCAGAGCAGCCCACTCTAAACGGAAGCTCAAAAAAAACGTGCAGTTTCGGGAACGAAAACCATCACGTACAAGCAATATTAATGGATTTAAAGGCATTATGACTGAATGATAAATGTCAGAACCGTCCGAGCTAAGCTATAGAACTTCCATAAACGTGTCGGACGTGCTCGCCGGTGCTAATTGCGTTCAAGACAAGGTGTGAGCACTAACAGTTTGTTTAGAAGCGAAGGTCCTCACAGGACTTTCGGATAGTGAAATAGGCATTTGTCTTTGTTTTTTATGGCTGTAGATTAATAACACGGGTTGTTTTGGTAACTGATTTTAGGTTCTCTGAGGATTACGGGAAGGTGTGGCCTGTCTAACTTTAAGGCTACAGAAATGTTTTCACACCGCTGTTTAAGCTTTAAAATCATGTTGCATGGATAAACACAAAGGTTGCGCACCACTGAGGCATTGAGCTGCAGGTCTCCGTGTCCTCTGTGGCAGGCCCAGCTGTGTGACAGAGGGGCCCCAGTAACAGCCCCTCGTCTCAGGCCTGGCTTTTTCGAGTGTGGCAGCTGTTGGACTGTGGTGTCCCAGAGCTGAGAGCTTGAGAATAGTGGGTGGGTGAGTGTGTTGGGGTGGTGGGGGGAGTTTGCGGGTCAAGGACAGCTCCCCTTAGTGCCGAAGGGGCCACGCTGCCTTTGTATGTGAACCCTTCCTGAAACAAAGCGGGCAGCTGGGTGCATAAAAGCCTACAGATGGCACTGAGTGATGAGGCCATATCAATAATAATGGATAGCAGACAAAAAGCTGGGCCTTCGGTGCAGATTAGGCGCACTTGGGCCTCCTCCACTTCTGTACAGTGCGTGTGGGACAGGGTTAACCCCTGTATGCGTGCTCCACTGTGCATCTGCTCCCGTCCCGCTCATGTGCCAAGTGTGTGCATTAAGGGTCTGGAATTCTGCTGCATTATGTACTGCCTGATGTTGCCAAGGAGATGCCTGCTCGCTAAGTGAGCTCAGCCTGCATTGTGCTCTTCAAGTGTCTGCATTCACAACATAAACACTCCATCTAGACTTGTGTGCTGTAAACATATATTTTGCGTTTTCTTCTTTGCGGCGTTCGTTTTTAAGTAATTCCAGAGTTAATTGCTGGTATAAATCTAACGTCTCTAGTTCTTAGGTATTCCTCAAAGTGCGGCTTAGACTATTCTCCTAGGATAACGATTATTACACCATACAATAGCAAGAGATATTTTGATAATGGCTTCGATAAGCAAGAAACCATTTGAACAGGTAAACAAGTAAGTGATTTTTATTTATTTATTTATTTATTTTATAATTTTGGGCAAACAATATGTAAGTGATAAGGAACCATTAGAATGGATTTTCTTTTTTAGGTCCTGAACACTGGACAGGAAATCGCGCCCTCATTCATTTGTACAAGGACAAAACAACTTGGATTACCCGTCTATAATTGGAATATATTTATACTATATAAAAGTGGTATCAAAATGGTCCTAGTTTTGTAACACGCCAACAGATGGCGGCACAAGGCGGCATGCACAGTCACAAGGAGCACCGCCGATCTCACTTCCGCACCCATCCTACTTCTTCACCCATCCTACTCGCCAGGTTTGGCTCCTTTCAAGCTTCACCTGAGGATCCAGCTGTAAGGTCGTCGTTTGTTCTCCGCTGTGAACCACATGTGCTGGACACGCTTCGAAAAAGAAGACCTCCAGGACACGTTCCAGAAGTGGCAGAAATTTTGGGAGCGCTGTGTTGCTGTATCTTGAAGATGATTGTGTGAAAACGTAGATAAATAAAGTACTTTCTTGTAAACAGACCTAGACTTTTTCGATACTACCTCGTATTTTTACTTGTTTGTAATACATCACATTCCACCTGTACATGTCACCCGACAGTGTGATTTCCAATCATTTTATGATGCTTCTTGTACTTCATAACTGGCTTATCGAAAGGAGATTAAAAGTTCGTTATTCAGTGTAACACTGTTTTACTGTGCGTTTGACAAGAACTCGTGAATCGCTGCAAAATCAGGCATCGCTGTCTGAATCTGAGTAAGCACACTCATTAGTGGTTATTAGACAAGATTTTTCCAACAGTTTTATCCAAAGAAAAAACTCTTTGAGGAAATGCCACAGTGTGAGAGCTCAGAATTGTGAATTTTGTGCAGATCTTGATATAGGAAAATATTCAAAGCTGGGATGATTTGACCCACTCTGGCACTTACTGTAACTATGCTGACATTGCCCACTTTTTCATAACAGCATTGTTTCTATTTTTTATTTTTCCAACAAGTTTCTGTGTAGCTGTTACTATAGAAGCGATAACGAATTCAGAGGCCTCTATTGTCATCGAACAAGTAAAATTTTCAAGCTGTGTTGTGAACACTATATGGACCAGTTTTTTGGACACCTGACCATCAGATTTGTATATTTTGTACATCTTATTTGCCATTTTCTGTTCCACTCTTTCACAAGCGTGTTTGTGGAGATTGTTAGTAAAGTCAGGTACTGATGTTGGTGAGGAGGCCAAAGGTGTTTCAATGGGGTAAAGTTCAGAGCTCTACTGCAGGCCACTCAAGATCTTCCACTCCAACCCATGTTAAGCATATCTTCATGACGCTGAATTTGTGCACAGGGGCATTGTCATGCTGGAACAGATTTTTAAGTAAAAGCTAATTTTATACTATAGCATCCACAGACATACTATACAAATCTATACAATTCCTATCGTATACTTTGGGACAAACCCCATATTGCTGGAAAATACAGGTGTCCCAATACTTTTGTCTAAATACTGTATGGTAAATAAAAAAAATAGAATCCAGCAGCTATTAGGAAAATTACTCAACACATTTCAACCATTTATATCTGAGCATTCAGCTTTGGAATATAAATATATATTTGTCGTATAACAACATTTTTGCATATAAAGTTCTGGTTTCTAATTTTGTTACAAATATCACTGTGCATTTAAGTGTGTACAATTATATTAGTTATACACTAGATTTGTAGTAAAAAATAAACGATAGAGTGAACTATTATGGAAATATATACTGTACTGTGGATTGAAAATTTGCAATATTAAAACAAAACCACTGCTGTGTTGATTGTAGGTTTACAGGAAGTGTAACTGTTTCTGGACTTTTTTAGAGCATATTGGAGGAAGTGACAGTATTTCTGTAGTAACAAAACATTTTTGTTTCTGTTTCTATGAAAACACTATATTTCTGGTTTTAAAATGTGGCCGCGCAACCCGATTTGAATAAAATGCAGACGTGCAAATGATTTGTTTCTTTTAATCGGCTTTTAGTGTGCGCATAAAAGCAAGCGTAAATACCTATATTTTGTTACATAGTCATTGCATCATAGTGATATTCTTTTTTTTTTTCTTTCTCAAAATATTCCATCTTGTTTGGAAGTTAAGGTCAGTGCACAGGTTCAGCCATGATACAGCACCCCTGCAGCAGAGCATGGGTCTAACAGCGGCAGATTGGCAGTGTTGGCGCTTGAACCACCGACCTTCCGAGCCTAAAGCTTTGCGTGACCTCTGTGAAGACGGCCTGTTCTCGCGGTTCAAATTGACACCAGTTGAAGGAATGTGTAGATGTTGCAGACGTGTGGTATAATGTCAATGCCATGCTGCGAAGAGTCATCTATAAATAGCGTACACCTGAAAACCTCAGCCTGTGGCACACGGCCCGATACCAGCGGTTGGTCGCGTTCCGTCTGCTGTCCAAAACGTATTCAATGGCTTTCGGTTAAGGAGCTATTCATTATGCAACCGATTGAGCGTTCAATTTCAGATCTGCCATTGGCTAAAGCTTACCACAGGAGGTCTGAAGAGAAAGTGCTGTTTAAGGAAAATAAAGCTGTCTTGCTACCATGGTTACTGCAGCTGTGCATGTTCATATACTCACTGATCTATGGCCTACGCTCGTAATGGCCCCGGTGATGACTGGAGCACAGAGAACTTCTATTGAGACCGACTAACAGAATCTGACAAGCAGCTGAGAGCAAGCTGACATTTTAGTGCGGAAGCAGCACGTATTAAGCAGGAGTTATTTGCAAAGGCCGAAAGTTAGTGTTTTCAGGAAGGATACACTTTTACTGTATGTATGATTCTTGGCTCGTCACTTCAGAGAGCGAGCCAGAGAGACTCCAGTTGCCAGACAAGTCCGGGGGAACCAGGCGAGTTTGCACTAATTGCTATTCGGAACAGGCACAGCGCACGGCTTAGCATCTTTTTTTTTTTTTTTTTTTTTTAAATGATGAAACAAAGGCTTTGATTGTTGTGCTCCAAAGCAGAGGTCTTCGATGAACGACTACGCAACCTCCCGAATCTCCCCACCATCCTGGTGGAAAAAAACAAAACAAAACAACGAGACAACTTTCTTTATGTATGTTGCAAAGTTCTTAATTTTTTTTTTTTTTCTTTTTTCTCAATTGAATGAAATGAGGAAGTCTCGGTTGCCACTAGGCAGACAAAACAAACATTTCTTTTATGCTCCTTCCTGTCCTCAATGAGACAACTCCACTATTAACGCGGTGACAATGTGCTACAGTGCCAACGCCAGCAATAAACAATTGCGGACAATACAACGACTCTTTTGGTGTTGACATGACAATGTGTTTCTCCATGCCCTTAATTCAGCTTACTCCATACAACTTTTATCGCCTCTTCACAAAGTCAGGAGAGTTTTCTTTTTTCTCTCTATGTCTTATGTCACAGTCCAAATGTATGTTTCTAGCAAAGCGGTTGAAGACATGGCTGTTGGCAGGGGGCTACGGATAGTTGCATGAAAACACAATAATCGCATGTCTACAACTACTAAACCACAGAAGGTATAAAGTGCTTGTACAGATACACAGCCTGTTGTTTTGGCCAGCCGAGGGACACTATAAAAAGCCGTGCAGGGGGCCTTGAAGTGGTCTGAGAGTCGCTACTTGTCACCAAAGCTGTACAAAACTGGCATTAAATTAACTGGTTGCTAATGGTGACTCGGTTTAGTGGGACCCGGTGAAGCAGGTGTCCCGCAGCACCACCTTGAGCTCAGGAAGCAGAACTGCGACAGTCCAGTTCAGGGTTTGGTGAAGGTGAACATGCAGTTACGTTCCACTTACTCGACACAAAAAAATAATTATGAAAATGCAAAACCAGTATTAGTATTTTGGGAAACAATTCGTAGCAAGCTTCAAAGGATATATTGATACATACAGGAAATAATTTATTATTGCCTTTGCTTGAACGAAGGTTAGGGACATGGCAAACAAATGTATTTCCTTTTTATGAACATTTATAGTCTGAATTCGTTTCCCCATGCGCACACACATTTGTTAAAGTAAAAGAAAACCAGATATAAACCGCACACACGTTTCAGTATTTGTGCCGACAGCCAGTTACACGATATTGCTGTAGGTTCGTGTGTGTGTGTGGGTGTCTTTTACACTATGAAGTGAGGTGCAGAATGATGCTTGTGTCTATGTGCTTCTGTACTCGCTAGTTGTCCTGTTCATCTGCGTGCATGACTGCTTGTCTTGTATGTACGAAAGCCACGTCTGCTCCTGCATTTATGCATCCATCCTCACTTCTTCTAAGCATGTTTAAATGTGTACACTAGGGATGGTAAGATTCAACAAAGTTAGCATTTGTTTCGCAATCCATTGTTTTTAACATATTATTTATATATAATTATTAGTAGATGCACTGTAATGTGTAAACTGTGAAGCGCGTTCTCTCAGCACAGCTGCTGCTACGTGAATATGACGTTTCACAACGCTTCGGAGACCGAGGCGTGTCCTGAGAGTCACATAGAATACAGATTAACATGGCAGAGGTAGAGCTGCATCTTCCTGGAGACAGAACAGGAAAAGAACGTCTGGTTTTATTTCAGCTTTTTTATTAAGCGTTAGAGGTCGGAAGGCACTTAAGTAAATTGATGATTTGCTGCCTGTGATGAAATGAAAGCGAACTATCTGCACCGTATTGAAATGCATAGCGTCATGTGGTGAATCGTATCGCATCACATCAATACGAATCGCATCGGCCTCAGATCCACATCCTCACAAGGGTTAGTTATTGTTTATTAACTAGATCGCCTCTTACACATTTTCCTTTTTATGGAACTAAATCTGCATTATTAAATTATTCCGTAGTATTTGGTCACCATTGCATAAGCCTAATCCGTCTTTATCAGTTTACAATGGCGTGCACTATCGAAGGTCATTTATTTCTTCTAAATTAAGTAATCCATTTTTTTTCACCTCACCTCAGCCACAGATAGAGAGAGAGAGAGAAA
Source organism: Silurus meridionalis (assembly GCF_014805685.1). Taxonomy (NCBI): domain Eukaryota; kingdom Metazoa; phylum Chordata; class Actinopteri; order Siluriformes; family Siluridae; genus Silurus; species Silurus meridionalis. The sequence continues at coordinate 22,155,827 of NC_060885.1, forward strand.
GGATAATTGTAAATAAACTCAAGATAAATGGTATGGCAAAAATATTTGGACACCTATATGTTAATATTCTGATTCTTGGGAAAAATCCACAATTTCTCTATGGAATCAATAAAGGATTCTGATGTTCAATTAATTTTAGTTAATTTTATTTAAATAGCGCTTACAGACAGATGTTTACAAAGATGTAGAGGTTATTAATGTTTAAGGTATAAAAGAAAGTTGTATAAAAGTCTGACTGTCTTTGGCAGTCATCAGATCTTAAGTTGCAGTGAAAGGAAATTGTAATGCTCGAATTATTATAGGAACAACCACATATGAATCTGAAAGCCAGGTGTCTACAAACATTTGTATAAAGTTAATTTTGTATAAAGTGTAAATATATATATATATATATATATATATATATATATATATATATGAACTTGAGTAACATTCTTAATCCATAGGGTTTAATATGATGTAGGTCCACCCTTTGTAATCCATTTTTTTTCTTTCTGCTTTTCCGCCTGCCCACCCGGAACCAACTCGACCAGGTGAGTCGCTTTACTAATCTATTAGTAATCGTGTAAAAAGTGAGCTTTTTAGTAGTAGCACTTGTGAAGGAACTTTCCTGCAGCACTTAGAGTAGTAAAGAGTTTGTTTGTGAATATGAAATCACCACTAGTTATGCTTCAAGCTGCTTCTCGTATCCTATCGGGGGGTTGAGTGGGTGAAGGAAAAACAAAGCCAGTTTACAGCTCTGGGAGACGCTTAGTCAGCTGTTTTTACGTGTCTCACGGAACTAGCTGTACATTCACTCTGTCTCACAGCTCAGTGGCTGTTGTTCCTGCTGCTCTTCAAAGAAATACACACCCACAACTGTGTAAAGCACAATACAAATATTTATAAACTGTATTTAAAGCATAATCTGCAATGATGCCATGGTTGCTTAGCCTGTACTGTCATTGCAGAGCATATGAATCCAGAACAAGTACAAATATATCATTTCATCACTGTTCCCCTGTTTTATGTCATACATTTCAACCAACCTTATTGTAATTAACATGTACCTGCAACCCCAGGTACATGTTACCTCTCGATTAAAACAAAGCACTGTTTTCTGTTCTGAGAATTGTGTGAAGTGGATTGTGATGGGTCGTTCATTGTGACTCAGACGAACGAGCATTCTCAAAGAGTGATTTGTTTCATTTTCTATGAGCAAAGTATCGCCAAAATCTCCGTAGGTTATGTACAGGAAAAACAGATTTGAGTATTATCTCTTGACTCTTCAAATCATGTGATTCCCATTGAGATATATATATATATATATATATATATATATATATATATATATATATATATATATATATATATAATATCAATGATTAGATCAATAGTCAAAGTTTGTATATGTTGATGATAAAAGGAACGAAATGAACTGAATGAATCAAAAAGATTTGTTCATTTTGATGAACAATATTCAAAGAACCAAGTCAAATGATCCGATCTTGCCGTCACCAGCAGGGTTTTGTTCTGTATGAATAAACAGAGTTTATAAAATGATGGCCCTCATTGTGTATCAGATGCAGCAGTAGGCAAAGGGAATGTGGGGCAGCTGTTTCTTGGGGTGGGACTGCGCTGTACTGACTCTTCTTTTCTAAGTTACTGAGCCGCCAGGGACTGTGAGTGGAAGGGGAAAGCCAGGTTTCCGCTATTGTTCAGACAAGGCGGGACTGAAAGAAAAACATGATTTCTAGAGCTATTCTGTATTCTGATCTCGCACAGGGTTTCAGCTACATGTTAGGGACCTACTAACTAACCAGGGCAGTCCGAAAATTTGCACCAGATTTCCAAATGACAAAACCAAAGGGGCTTGAGAATTATTTGGATACTGTCTAATTATCATAAAAGACTAAACCACCTAGGATTAACTGGAAAGGTGTTTGGAGATAAGCATTACAATGGTCATCTTGCAGGAGAAGATTAGCAACTGTACAGATTTCCTGGAGCTAGTCAAGAGACTGTCATCTGAGCCCAAGTGCTCAAAGGAAGGCCTTGCCTGGCGACGGTATGTGTGTTTGAAAGAGTATAGAAACGATCACCTGATGATAACAGGGTAAGTAAGATAATGAAGGCGCTCAGCTCAAGCTAGTAGCTCTAGAAAGTATGATACTCACCTTAGCCACCGAGAGAGAGAGAGAGAGAGAGAGGGTAACTGTGAATAAACTCAGATAAATAGTATGGCAAAATTATTTGGACACATGTTAATATTCTGATTTTGGGGAAAAATCCACAATTTTTCTATAGGATCAATAAAGGATTCTGATGTTCAATTAATTTCAGTAAATTTTATTTAAATAGCGCTTTTACAGACGGACGTTGTCTCTAATGCAGCTTTACAGAGATGTAGAGGTTATTAAGGTTTAAGGTATAAAAGATCGTTGTTTAAAAGTCTGACTGTCTTTGGCAGTCATCAGTCACAGATCCTAAGTTGCAGTGAAAGGAAATTGTAATGCTACAGCATAAAAAGGCATCCTACACAAATGTGTCTCGAATTTTAATAGGAACAACCACATATGAATCTGAAAGCCAGGTGTCTACAAAGATTTGTATAAAGTGTAAATATATATATATATATATATATATATATATATATATATATATATATATATATATATATATATATATATATATATATGAACTTGAATAACATTCTTAATCCTTAGGGTTTAATTTGATGTAGGTCCACCCTTTGCAAGTATAGCAGCTTCAGCTCTTCTGGGAAGGCTTTCCACAAGGTTCCTGAGTGTGTTCATCGGAATGTTTGACTCTTCTTCCAGAAGCGCATTTGTGAGGTCAGACACTGATGTTGAACGAGAAGGCAAACCTGTTCTATCAGGTTAAGGTCAGGACTCAAGCCAGTCAAGTCCTTCCACACCAAACTCACTCATTCATGTCTTTAAGCATCTTGCTTTGTGCAGTGCGCAGTCATGTTGGAACAGGAAGAGCCGTCCCCCAAACTGTTCCCACAAACTGTTCCTTTCACAAGTTGGTGGCCTCTGCGCAGTATCTGCTGACCCGCCCTGTGATTTTATGTGGTCTAACACTTCGCGGCTGAGTTGCTGTAGTTCCCAACCACTTTGTTATAATACCACAAACATTGACTGTGGAATAGCTATCCTGAGAGAGAGAGAGAGAGAGAGAGAGAGAGAGACAGAGTATAATGTAGATTCAGGTTTGTGAGGTGAGAAGAATGCCCAGATGAGGGTTGGATCCCTTTTGATTCTGGTTCCGACTCAAGATTTTTATCAGCTCTGATGTTTACGTGGTATTTATAGTGCCACTGTCCAGCATTTCAGCATTATTGTATATTTGTGTGTGAATGGTGAATGGGCAAACTTGTTCACCTTTTGCATTATAGTGTGAGAGTGTGTGTGTGTGTGTGTGTGTGTGTGTGTGTGTCTGGTGAATAGGAAAACCTGTTTACCTTTTTCATTATAGTGTGTGTGTGTGGTGAATAGGCAAACTTGTTCACCTTTTGCATTATATTGTGAGTGTGTGTGCACGCATTCATCTGCTGGCCACGCAGTTCTTTGTGGGTATCGTTTCACTCCCACATGATGGCCTCCCATAAATAATTCACACCCTCCTCTCCTCATTGCCTCCTTTAGCCAAACTTTTTTTACACAAAGCCTCTGCCGCACTTGCTGCCACAGCCCTCTGGATAATTATAGCTGCAGCTGCCTACAGAGTGGCCTCCCCAACAGTTTGCTCCATGGGTGAGGGGGTGGTGGTGGTGGTGGTGGTGCGGGTGTGCGTGCACGCGTGCGCGTGTGTGTGTGTGTGTGAAATGGAACACCTGTTTGTTGTGCGATCTCTAGATGACTGCTGCAGTCAAAGCCTTTGTATAGGGAGGAGTGTGTAGGGTACTCCAGCCTTTCGCTGTTCTCACCCAGGCTTCCCGCTGATCTGTCTCGCGGCCTGACTGGAGCAAAGAAAGATCTGGTCATCTGGCTCACACCAGAGAGACTGCGCCATTCCCAGCTTTTGTTGTCTGTCGACACCTCCTCCCGCTCTCTCGCGCTCCTTCTCATTCTCTCTCTGTCCTATAATTCGAAAAAGCTGAGATTAATGAGGTTATGTCAGTGTGGCTTTCGAATAGCCAGGACTTTGACCTGCACTCTTTTGGCACGCAGTGTGAAAGAGGAGCGTAACGCATACGTAGTTCCCGTCTCATTCGCGGGTCTGTGCGCTTCTTTAAGGATGATCTTGAAAAGAGCGATTCTCAGCATGTTAAGACAGGGGAGCCAGTTGAAGTCGGTGTTGATGCGAGGGAAGCGAGAGACTCATGCTGCCCTCTTGCTGTGGTTCTGGGCGTTGGCTTGCCGTGCACTCCCTCCTCGGGGAGATGATTAGGAAACAGCTGCAGACTAAAGACCGTTTAAGTGAGGGCTGGCCGTCTGTTTCTGTTCTTCCGCTCAAAACCGACAGCGGCTCATAGCTCAGTGAACTTTATTCTTCTGCGCTAAGCATAGCATTTTTTGGTATTGAATGCATTTATGGGTAGATTATGATTTGACAGTTTTTGTGTTTAAAATGTGGGGAAAGTCTTTGATTCTTCATAGCCTGTTTAATATTCTCCTCTATGATGAATTGTCCCAGCTGATGTGTGTTTACATTTATCATTTGCTTCATAACAGCTGATATTATGAGGAAGCTTTTTATTTAATTATTTATTTATGAATTTTTATGACCGATCCCAGGTAAGAGGTAGAGACCATCAAATGTCTCCATCCTATGGCTCCGCACTGTGCACCAGCGAGTAGTCAAGTCAAGTGCGCTTTTCACAACAGACATTGTCTCAAAGCAGCTTTACAGAAATTAACAGTTAAGGTGAACGGTGTGCTTTTAGCCCTGATGAGCAGCCTTTGGCAAGCAGGCGTCTGTGGCAAGGAAAAGCTCCCTTGGATGTTATGAGGAGGGAACCTTGAGAGGAACCAGACTCAAAAGAGGAACCCATCCTCATTTGGGTGACATCAAGACTGCGATTATAGTACCAACAGTGTCAAAGCACGACCGTAGAGGAAATGCCGGAGTAATCCCTGGGATTAAAAGGGGACAGTGTGGTTTGGTTAGATTAGGAGAGCAGAATCCGTCTTTAGCATTCAGTAAAGTAGTCTGTGCAAAGAGCACAAACGGTGGTTAATCCAGGCTGAGTTAGACTGTAGGAGCCGGCTAATTTGAGCAGCAGAATGAAAGACAGGAAGTTGTACTGAATTTGTGAGGTTCTGAATTCTTGACATGCAACAGAATAATTTTGCTGGTTCAACAATTTCCATGATTCCTCATCAAGAGCGACTTACAGTTATTTCATTCACAGCTATGGGGTTAGGGGCCTTGCTCAGGGGCCCAGGAGTGGCAGTGTGGTGTGGCTGGAATTTAAACTCATGATCCAAAATCCAATCCCAAAGTTACAGTACCACCTCCCCACTTGATCTCGTGTGTGAGGATTATTATAATTTTTGTTTGGCATGACCAGAGCTGATCAAAAACACCTAACCTAATATATTAAATGATTAAGCCGATATCTCCTGTGCAGATATTCCCAGACACTAGCTGATTTTGGAGAGGCTTTAAACCACATGGCAATTTCAAATGTGAATAATTGGTTTGGGATTTAATGCGTCTCTGGCAAACTGCCCACTTTCTTAGGTAAAGTCAGGGATATGGCTGCTCCGTGCTTCTGTGATTTTGATTAATATTGAGGCTGAGGTGTTTAAGCACATAATTACAGCTCTGTTTAACTGTCTGATTTATCATTCTGCCTCAATAAGTGTGATTGGTCGGTGCACACACTCCAAAGCGAATAAATGTTCCTTTAAATCTCTTTTATACTCCACCGTGACGGTATTTCCATTTATTATAGTTAATAAATGATATTTCTTCATTTCCCCTGACTGCTATTAGACCAAAATCCCAAACGCAGGTAGTCTACACTATATGGGCAAAAGTTGTGGACACCCGATGAGAGGATTCGTATGTGCTTTTTGAGCATCCCATTCCACATTTAGTCTCCTTTTGCCGTTATAATGACCTCCATTCTTTTGGGATGATGTTCCACTAGATCCTAAAGTGTGCTTGTGGAAATTCATTCAGCCACAAGGGTGTTAGTAAAGGCACTGATGTAGGTGAGGTGAGGTGAGGAGGCCTGGGGTGCAGTCAGCATTGACATTCATTCCAGTTCGATAGGGTTGAGGTCAGACCTCAATAGCAGGAGATCTTCCACTCCAACCCAATCTTTTGTGGAGCTGGCTTTGTGCACATGGGCATTGTCATACTGGGAACAGGTTTTGGGTCTCTTAGTTATATTTACATGTATGGTATTTGGCAGACACCCTTCTCCAGAGTATCTCAGTCATACAGCTGAGCAGCTATGGGGTTAAGGGCCTTTCTTAGGGGCCCAGGAGTGGCAGCTGTGTGGCTGGGATTTGAGCTCATGACCTTAAGAGCCAAGGTCCAATGCCTTAACCACAAAACTGTTAGTTCAGGGAAATGGAAAAATAAATTCTACAGCATCCCAAGACATCCTATAGAATTATATGTCTCCAGCTTTGTGGTTACTTTTCGTGGCGGAACCACATATGGCTGGAAAAGTCAGGAGTCCCAGAAAGTTTGTCCATGCAGTCTATATTATCTCTGAGATGTTCTCATCGTGTGGGTTAATGGGAATTTCTCATTAGCTGACGACACTTGTCATGCTCTTGTTGTCATTCCAAGCATTATTAATTCAGAGTTTGCTCCTGTGCTGTAGGAGAGACTCTGCATGAGCTCCTGTGCTTATTACCCTAAGACCTTAGATTAGTGCTGCTTATGTACAGTGTGACCCATAATTCCAGCACTGTAAATATTAGCGCTGACCCTTTGCCTACAGTCATGAGCGCCGCTTATAGATCTGATTGGAGGATGAGTAGTGATCAGCTCTTCCCCCTGGCATCACACCTTAGGGAGGAGAAGAAGTGGGCCACAGGGGAGAGGATCTAGTTATACATCTGGACCTTGGAGTCATATATACAGTACAAGAAACTAGGTCAGGGGTTAAGAGTGATTTAGGTGGGTTGTGTAATGGTAATAAATGGAATGTGTAGTGGTGATGTGGTGAAATGCAGAACCAGACAGCGTTTTGGAGGCAGGATCATAGAAAAGGAAGAAGAAAGCTGTTGCAGGCATATCCACTAGGCGCACACCTTTTGTCTGAAATGAGAGAGCTGTATGGTCACTCTGACCTCACTCAGCACTCCTCTGACTCGGGTCTCTGTGACTTCGAGCTTCATTGCTTTTGAAACCGCAGTGATTGTTCTAAATTTACCGGTTCGCTTTGGTGCACGATAGACCATGTAGTGATTTATCCGACTTTGTGCCAGTAATCTTATTGGCAGGTTTGATCTTCTTTTTTTTTTTCTTTCTTCTCACAATAATGTCAAAAAAAAATGGCTATGCATGACAAATTAACGGGCATAGCATTGGCTTAGATTTAAACCTTCCAAAGAACAATCTCTGCAAATCAATGTAATATTGTATTGGCTTATCACTTTTATCCTATGATGAAACATTCCTCTTTTGATGAAAGGACAGGACATAAGAGCTCACCAAATTGTTCAGTGAGTATCCTAAGATCTATGGCCTACAGATCTCACCCAGTTCAACACCCTTGGCAGATTTTGAACTGTAGTGTTAGAAACTCTCTACAACCATCACCAAACTATTCAACCTGTCTGCTTCCAGACACCTTGAAACTATTCTGATAACTCAATTATGATTAATTTGGTCCACTTAGTTTAGTTAGTTTAGTTACCTTAGGCCACACTTTTTGTCTTTCCCCCCAATTTGGACTTAAATATAAACAATAATATAATATAATTGTTGTTAAGTGATGCATTTTTCTGATACTATATACTGTAATTCAAGCCTGTTTTATGAGACCACATTGAAAATCTGGTATTGGAATATACTGTACACAATATAGACAAAAGTTTGTTGACACCTGACCACCATTTGTATGTGCTTTTCAAACATCTTGTTCCACATTTAGTCCCCATCTGTTGTTATATTAACCTCTACTCTTCTAGGAAGATTTTGGATTAGATTTTGGAGAGTGTTTTTTTGGAAATTTGTATTAATTCAGCAACAAGGGTGTTAGTAAACTCAAGTACTGGTGTAGGTGAGGTGAGGCAGCCTGGGTTGCAGTCAGGGTTCCAAATTCATCCCTAAGGTATACAATAGGATTGAGGTCAAAGCTTTATTTTGGGCCACTCAAGATCTTCCATGCTAACCATATTTCCCTAGAACTGCCTTTGTACACAGGGCCTTTGTCTCGCTGGAGCAGATCAGGGCCTCCTAGTTCAAGTGATGGGAAAATTTAATGCTACCCCATCCAATGACATCATGTGCATCAAGAGCTCCAACTTTGTGGTAACAGTTTGGGATAAAACCACATCCAAGACAAGTCAAGATTCTACTTTTCACTCAAGTTCTGCTGATTAGCTGATGGCACAATGTGTAATAAAGCAAACCTTTAGTTTTTCAATGGAAGCATTTTTGCACTAATGGACCTCGCTGTCAATTAACCTGATCCTGAATTGAAGTTTGCTTTTTATGCCGTAAAAGTCCCAAAAAGGGGATGACTTTAAGTTTACAACTGCAAACTGGGAGTATTATTTTGGTGCATGTGTAATGGCTTGGCTTAGAGAGAGAGAGAGAGCAAGAGCTAGAGAAAGAGCAGAATGCAGTTGGTGTGCAGTATGCAGCTGTTTGCTGCTCAATAAATGATATACATTAAACAACACATGGCTGCTTTCTCAGCTGGCATGCGTGCTTTGTGACCCCGGCCTTCGCACATGACACCAGGCATCTTCCTCTTTGAAATCCAGCCTTCACTCCTACTCCTTTGTGTAGCGTAAAGCATGCGACCTATTCGAAGCCCTGTGCTCTCAAGGCAGGATAGGTGTTAGGGTGAAGATGTAAAAGTAAAAAAAAAACAATAAAATGGATGGTCATTTTTTTCAGGACCCTCAAATGCATCGTGCATAGTGGTGTTATTTCTTACCTGTCAATCGCCATTTTGTTACTCAATGTCACACAGTTACTCATCGTGTCGCTAACAAATAAAAATTGCCAGGCGAGGGAGGGGCAGCAGGGGGATTCACCACTGTAGAATCTTGTCCTAATCATGTAAGTGACAGTTAGCATGGCTTTCAGACGGGATAAATGCTTGCCATATGGTCCACTGGCCATGTCCAAGTTTTCAAATTAGCGGCTCTCATCCCCCTCATTACTGCTGTTGGTAATGGTGAGGGGGAGGTGCGGGCCATCCAGCGCGTGGCTAAGGTGGAGGCAGCCGCTTGTATGCATAATGACTGGCCTGCTCACTGAGACAGCCATGAATTAACAGATAAAGCTGGCCCTGGCCTGGCTCGAGCTCGTACTGGAACACACTCCACCAAGTGTGTGCCTGGCAGCATCCGGGCCTGCCGGCTTGCTTTAAAGCAGCAGCTATAACAGCTTTAAAAGAGTCACGTGCCGACTGAAACCGGGCAGTAGTTTTCCGGCTCATTACGGTGGAAACACGCTGCCTAGCCACGTCTGAAACAGAGATGTTGGGTGTCAGCTTACTTTCCACCTGCTTGCTTCTCTGCTAAAATGCTACTGATACTTGGCTACAAATACTGCTTGATTTCATCCAGCGGCGCTGTATATCCTGTACACAAGCTTTTCAGGATTTAATGATTAATGATCCCACCTACTAAAAAATTGGGGTTAAAGCAATTGTTCGTGGTGGTGTTTATTTATTTAATTTTTTTTATTACCTCCATCTGCCAAGCATCATGATGCAATCATTGTATGTTCATGAAGATACAGAGGATGAGACCCATCAAAGGGTATGAATGGCGTAGATTAACAACTGGATAAAACAAACGCCCATGGGATTGATTCATATAACATCCTCTTGATTGAGTAATTATTTGTGGAGCTTTACAGCAGCGTTTTTAATCACAGGTCTGGTGCGTGAAGGCTACGGTGTGTGTGTGTGTGTGTGTGTGTGTGTGTGTGTGTGTGTGTATAGACATCCCTCTGTAAATCCCTCCATACGGACCCCTGAACATGCAGATTAAATCAGATTAGCCACTAAAAGAGGATTTCAAGGCCAAAGAAGATGCTGTTATGTAGCTGTTTTGTTGACTCGGGTGCAAAACATATTCAATATTTGATACAGAAACGAGGATTTCAAAGATATCTGTAGCACTGCTACATCACTGACGTAACGTTATAATAGTAAACGTGATGCTATATAACATATATAACCCTTTCCGATAAAAAACATACAATATCTCCTTCATTGCACTATCCATGACCATTGTATTCACCATGTATAACCCCCTTTCCATGTATTGTTAATTTATATTCATATAATTCATTTCATATTATTCATTCATCTGTCATTATTTATTTATATCCATCATATACCGTTATCTTTACCAACCTGTACATATGTAAATATTTTACACTGCTACCAATGCACTTCTGGTTTGATGCTAACTGTATTTTGTTGCCTTGTACCGCAACATGTGCAACGACGAAGTAATAACGTGATATCGCAAAGTTTTGAAGTATGTTGTTAAACTCGCGGATTTTGCCATCGTCAGGACATAAAGCACATTGTTTTAAATGAATTCAATTGAATTATTCAATTAATTGAATTATTGAATTAATAATTTAATGTGGTTTACGTGTTATATGTGAAACTGTGCACCGAATAATCAGATGCTTATATTGCAAAAGTAATATTCATTATTCGTCTTGATGCATTGTGGGGTGTTGCATATTAGGTTGATGCAATGGGGGAAATAATTATTTGATCCCCTACTGATTTTGTACATTTTTCCCCTTACAAAGAAATCAGATCCAAAGAAAACAGTCTAGAATTTTTATAGGATATTTATTTTCACAGAAAGAAAAAATATAATACAAATCCCACCCCCCCCAAAAAAAAAAAAAAAACATAAAAACCAAAAACTGATTATATATAAATGATTTTGTATTTGATCAAGTGAAATCAGTATTTGATCTCCTGCCCACCAGCCAGAATTCTGACTTCCACACACCCAAATTAGTCCTTTACCTTTAAGAAAGAACTCCTAATATCAACTCATTATGTCTATAAAAGACACTCATCACAGAATCAACCTTCCATTCAAACCTCTCCACAATCATGGGCAAGACCAAAGAGCTGTCTAAGGACCTCAGAGACAAGTATGTAGACCTGCACAAGGCTAGATTGGGCTACAAGACCCTAAGCAAGAATCTTGGTGAGAAGGAGACCACTATTGGTGCGATAATTCGAAAATGTAAGAAATACAAGATGTCAATCGACCTCGCTCTGGAGCTTCATGCAAAATCTTACCTTATGGGGTGAAGATGATTCTAAGAAAGGTGAGGGATCAACCCAGAATTACACGGGAGGTGCTTGTTAATGATCTCGAGGAGCCAGAACCACAATCACCAACAGTCGTTCTTCTCAAGAATGCACATGAACAGACCCGTTTGAAGTCTGTCAATGAACACCTGAATGATTCAGAGATGGTTTGGAGGAATGTGATGTGGTCAGATGAGACCAAAATTGAGCTCTTTGGCATCAACTTGACTCGGCATGAGAAATGCTGAATATAACCCCATAACGCAATCCTCACAGACAATCATGGAGGAGGAAACATTTCTCTGCTAAGGTTACAGGAAAACTTCACCACAGGAACGGTGCCATGCACTGTAGAAACTTGGGTGAGAACCACAGAACACTAAAAATGGGTGGTGGATGTCAATGACCCAAAACATATGGCCAAGGCAACAATCTTACGATTTTGTAGCCCATTCCAGCATTGAGCAGGTCTACAATCTTGTCCCTGATGTCCTTTGACAGCTCTCTCTTCTTTCTCGGGTGGTGGAGAGGTTTGAATTGAAGAGATTGATTCAGTGACTGGTGTCTTCACATAAAAGGGTCAGGACCAATTTTTGTATTTGAGAGTCAGAATTCTTGCTAACTTGTTATGGGATCAAATACTTATTTTACTCCATCAAAGAAAAATTCATTTATAACCTTTCTTTAATGTTTTTTTTATGGATTCTGTTTATATTTTGTCTCTTTCTGTTCAAATAAACCTACCATAAAAGTTCTAGACTGTTCATGTCTTTTGTAAGAAGGTCAGAATCAGCAGGGGATCAAATAATTATATCCCCCACTGTATAGAATGATTACATTTTGAAATCTACATTTATAGTAAGTTTACAGCACCCAAAGATATTAAACATTTTTTGTAGGGCCAACTGTAAGGATTTGTTTAATGATCTCTAAATACTATATTATACTGTATATAAATATATACTGCCATTACTTCTAGTGCTGTGATTACATTTAGTACAGGAGCACCACAGTGTCATCAGAGTAACATCAAGTTACTCAGCCAAAAAAAAGGGGAGTTTTTCTGTTTAATAAAAAAAGCTAATTAAAATATGAATCTAGAAGTATATATTTTTTTCTCATTTTTTCTCTTTATGATCCTCTTTCACCAAGAAAATACGTTCCCTTTTGACACTGATTCTTCTTGAAGCTTCTTCCCCATGCCAGCTTAATTTCTATTTTCCTGCCGCAGTCGCCACTGGCTTGCTCATTAGGCATCTAAATCTACCTCCGTATCCAGATTTCTGTAAAACCGCTTGTTTGACAGTGTCGGTAATTGAAGGTGGTGTATAAAAAAGTACTTTTTTAATATATTGAATTGCTTGTGCAGGAATTTTGGACTCTTGGATAGTAATCGACAGCTCCGCCTTCTTCCGCCTATCCCACACACTTTTAACTACTTGCATGGTTTTTATTAATATAAACAAAAATCTGCCCCATGTGTGAACGACATAGCTAATTTCAGAAACAGAACTTTTTCCATATACATTAGTCAAAGTGAACTTTGTCAAAGAAGTTGCGTTTCCAAGAGGCTCCAATGTGCAGATGTAACAATGTAAACAGGTAACAAATAGACAGAACAATAGACAATAGTACTGAAAAACAATACACATAGATAACACAGACACACCCAACATAAAAAGGCAAAATATTGCATGTAATTACAAATATATATTACAACTATCTAGCAACTAACTATTAACTCTCTTTATTAGGGATGCAAATTATTGACGTCAGGAAATAAACATTGCGTTTCGACTGTAAAAGTTTCAATAGGCCTACAGCAAAGTCTCAGCTCTAACACTTAAATAACCGTAATGGCGATGATAATTAGAGAGTCATTAAGTACGCTGTTTATATTTTTGCTTTATTCAAACAGCAGCTCACTAGTGGGAAAAATGTCAGTGGTGTGAACATTAGACAGCTGCTTTGTAAAAGGATTACATGGAAAATATACTGTTATAGGTGTTTTTTTTTTTTTTTTTTTTTTCTTTTTCCTTACTCCAGAATCCACCATCCAGCTGAGTTTTTACAGTTGCTGCTGCCGGCAAGCAGTTCCTGACTCTACAGCTGTTAATATAATTACGCCCTCCTGTACTCAACATCAACCTGAAATGGGGGAAATACTCGTCTTGTTTTTAAGATTATTGGTTCTGGACAATTAATTGTTTATCGCATTTTTATTTTTTTTTTTTTAAGTGGTAAATCGTTTAGCGGGTTGGGGTGGATGGGAAATCAGTTTCTCACGTAGTTATGTTTCGAAAATAACGAGACTTTACTTTGGAATAATGATGTAACACTTTTTTTTCCCTAGTTTTCTACGCTCTAAGTTTAGAGCTTAATTAAGAACCTACCACATGTGGTCAGGTTTGAAATATAAGGGTCTCCCTGACAGCTCAATAAAGTTTCGGTGCATTGGGTTTGCATTTTGGTTTATTCGGCAGGGAGAAGGTTTGGGGTGGCGGCTGCGGTTGTGTGTGTACGGAGCTGGGACTCGCACGCACTAATCTCTTCTTCACTTCTCCTCACCCTGCCGCCACATCCATCAACGCCTCAGCACGGCAGCACCGCGGCATGCTGGGAGCGTGCCACTACTCACCACTGCAGCGTGATGGAGGGCAGAGCAGAGGGGGAGAGAGAGAGAGAAAGAGAGAGTATGAGGCTGCGTGTGAAGAAAAAAAAGTCATTTGACTGTGTGTGTGTGTGTGTGTGTGTGTGTGTGTGTGTGTGTGTGTGTGTGTGTGTGTGTGACATTCAGTTTAGGAATGTGTGTGAAAGTTGGCTTACTGTACTGCATGTGAAATGATGAACGATGAGTCCTCGTACTGCACTCGCTGTTTTGTAGTGCTGGGGGTCAGAGCTGTAGGGAACATGCTGCCACACAGTGTACTTTTTTGCGCAGGATTATTCACTCAGATGACTGAGTACCCAGGCAAACTTTGTACTTCCCGACATTCTCCCTGTTCGTCAAGGGAGTCGCTGGATGCACAGCTGTGCAACAGCCACTACCTCCTCTGCACCACACACTCCTGCTGTCAGCTCTGCCCGGTGTGTGTGTGTGTGTGTGTGTGTGTGTGTGTGTGTGTGTGTGTGTGTGGGAGCGTGTGTATGGCGCACATGTGATTTAGCAGTGGGGCCCTTGCGCTTGCTTGCGCGGCTTACGCAGCTGTATTGTAGTGGACGAACAAAGAGGTTATTATCATGTCACTGAAGAGATGGTGCTGTGGGGGCCGACATCGTGGGACAGGCAGTGAGTGCGTGTGTGTGTGTGTGTGTAGGAGGCTACTGATTGGGTGGCGAAGCATCGCTGGTGTTGGAGACAATTGTTGACTTGCCATCTGCCGTCAAGAAGAGAGTATATGTGTGTGTGGTGCAGCTATAGCTGGGTATTAAAGTGCTTTTGAGGTGGTAGAAGAGGTGGGAGGGAGGGAAGAAGTGAGAGAGATAGAGAGAGAGAGACATGAACATGTGCAGATGTCACACAGCATAATGACTGGAACTTGAGACTCAGTGCCAGGCTGCTGTTGCTACTGCTCTCATTACTTCTGAAGGAGGAGACTCAATTCAGTGTGTGTGCCTGTTTGTGTGTATGTGCGTCTGGGCTCGAGGAAATGAGAAGGATGAGCACACCCAAACTCTACCTTTCAGACAATGCCAATTTCAGCAGGAGTTACTGCTGAGCCTTCGTAGCCCTGTGCTTCGTAGAGTCGAGACGAAATGACGGACCGTTCTAGTGAAACACAGTGGCAACTGTGGCATCAGCATGGCGCGCTGCTCTTTTCTTTCTCGCGTTTTTTTTTTTTTTTTTGTGCCTTCGACCCTTTTGTTAGACCCGGGTTCTCGATACATCCCGGAGGAGAGTCGCCGACCACGCCGTAATAACTTATTAATCAACAGCCATAAACATCATCAGTGATGACTCAGGAATTGCCCATAACCCCATCCTCCACCTCTTTTTCCTTTACTGCGTGTGTCTGCCAATTCCATTTCCTCCTTAATGCACATTACAGCTAACACAAGCAAAATTCGTGATTTTTCACCTCCGATGTATAGTTCATTATGAACCGACATGCTGGATGGCTTCCCTTGTTTTTCATTTGCAATTTATTTCATGTGTGTTTGTGAATTAAAACAGCAGTGTGTAAGCTGTCCAGAGGATAAGCTCGTGTTTTTTTTGTTTTTTTTTTCTCGCCAACTGTAATTAAAAGAAAACCCGAGCGCATTGTTGCACTGCGCCGAATGCGTTTGGTTATATGCTACGGCATTAATTGCACTGAAACTAAAACCCACACCTAATGTTCCTTCTATGGATCGCATTAGATAAAAGTGGTAATGAAACCATGTATTCATTATGAATTCGTCGAATCGCGCCGAATTTATGATTTCATGTCGAAGAGGCAGGGTTGCCTGGACCATCGGTTACATCCCACTTTTTAAACATTAGTCCACCTCGTAATGTCCAGATGGTACCAGCTTGAGGGAAGTCAGAGCCAATACATCAAAAACAGCAGCTCAGTGGAAGACAGCAGTTTGTGAGTTCAAGTGCCATATCTGTCCAGGCCCCATTGATCTGAATGAATGGGTCTGCTTGAATGAAGTTGACCCAGTCTGGTGGTTGTATTAGCCTTAACCTGTTATATATGTGTGTGTGTGTGTGTGTGTGTGTGTGTGTGTGTGTGTGTTTGGGGGTAGTGCAGTCAGAAGAAACAAACTGAAAGAGAGAAGTATATGTGGAGGGGTGGGTGAATATAACATGGCAACACAATGTATGCTTGTGTGTGTATCTGTCAGGGGTGATCGGCTACTATAATAATATTAGAGCCTATGCAATGCACAGAGGCCATTCTGGAAATGGGTGTGTGGTAAGGGGGCAGTTTGGACAATAGGATACGAGGGGCTCGTCCATCCCCCCGACGCCAGCTGCCTCCCAGCGCAGCAGCCTTCCCCGGTGGATGCACTGCTGAATAAATAATAACGCCGGCCCCTTACCCCTTCGCCTATAATGGCCATTGAGAGCAGTCGAAGCCTGCGAGAGTGTGTTCAGGGAGTCGTGCACCTGTTCACCACTGGCCTGATGGTGCAGCTTCAGCTCTCTTCAGCCCTGCCTGTTGTTCGAGACCCGCCTTTAGCGAGCCTGTGTGTTTGGGGCTCATTGTCCCCGTAAGGCTCCCCTTTTAATGAACTCCACTGCAGTTGGCCCTGGATATATTTAGACCCAGTCACAGCAAGCCATCATTCCCTCCTGCTGCTGCTTGAGAAACTACAGCAGAAGGCGTTTACTCTAAACGTTGACTTTTTTTTTTCTTACACTTCAGTTTCATCATTTAACCTTTCTCCCACTACATTAGTGTTGTGCTCCTGTGCAGATGAGCCACGATACATTGATCTTGAAAATGCTGCCACTGATTAGTTGCTAAAACTGCGAAAGACTTGAACTGAATATTTGTCAATATCTGAATTCGAGTCATGAGCCTCATTGCGCTTGGAGGAGAACACTAATCACACGACTTTCTTTACACATCGATGCAGATTTATGCTGTGTGGATGCCTTAGTATCTTCCTTTTTAGGACAGAGGACAGAGACTGACACCTGCTGTCTAGTCGCTCCCCAGTGAAGCAACAGCTAATAGCAGTTCCAAGGTCTGCTAGGAACAATAATATTTGGACATTAGGGAGGTCTGACTTTAGGAAGGTCAGGTTGGGCTTGAGATATTGTTTGAATAGCAGTTGGGATGAAAAGTGAAATCTTGCGCAAAAAGTGCAACATAAATTGGAGAAACACTGCCACCTTAAACCTGATACACATTTGTGACTCCTGTTTTCTTGCAAAATAAATGAATACATTTTTTACAAATCATTGTATATGCCCTGAAGAGTTAGGACACTGAAATGTCCATATAATCAGAATGCAATGATTTACAAATCTCATAAACACATATTTTATTGATAGTAGAACTTAGAAAACACATCAGATGTTTAATTATTAAATAGTCATTTTGAATTTGATGGCCGTAACACAGCTCAAAAAAGTTGGGATGGGACTACAAAAGAAAAAAAAAGGAAGTGTTACTAAAAAGAAATGGAGAAACATTTAACAACTCAATTGGTTAATTGGTAACTGGTCAGTAACATGACTGCCTTTTTAAAATACTCATTTTATACACAGAGATGTTTAGAAGTAAAGATGAGCAGAGGTTCAATAATCTGCGAAAAACTCTTTGAGAAAAGACTTTGAGTACCTCATCTATTACACAGTGCTCAAATCGAGTCAAGTCTTTTGGCGGGTCCCCAGTTGTTGTGTAATTCATATATTTTGTATTCAAATTATCTTTACCCACTAAGACTATTTTTTAGTTGTTATGGGGGGTCCTTTATGCCAATTTGAGCACTGCTTATATCGTACATAATATCATGAAAATAATCTGGAGAAATCTTTATTAGAAATAAAGGTAAATTATTAAAAAAGTACTAAAACAAGACAGGAAATCATAGAACACCAGCATTGATGCTAAACGTCTGGATAGGACTGGGCATTTCCCTTTATGATTTGCTCCATTGTCTGTGTATCCCCTCACCTGCTGTGTGTGGTGAGTTGACTGGAACGTATCTTTATATTTCGCAGCTGATGTTGCAGTAAAAAGTCTTGAACCTGTCATTTTTTAAATTGTTCTTTTTTTTTTTTTTTTCATCGAGACACCTGGATTCCATGTCTCCTCTTTGCCTGCATTATACATGGGACGGAGTACAGTAACATGTGTAAGTCACCTTGTGAGACTGTCCAAATGACATGAATTAATGATGACTGTGATGACAATCCCAGCAGATAGCAGACCTGAACTGTGTATTTTAGGACACTGTATTTTCTGAGGTGTTTCATGACCATTAATGGTGAAATAACCTTGGAGCTTTGCTAACCCCAATACCCCAGTCCATCCAAAAAAAAAAGATAAAAGAGAGAAAGAGAGACAGGAACACTGTTGCTGTTCCCATTGGAATGTTCTGGAACACTCCTAAAACACTCTCTCTCTCTCTCTCTCTCTCTCTCTCTCTCTCTCTCTCTCTCATTCTCTCTCTCTCTCTCTCTCTCTCTCTCTGTCTCTGTCTCTCTCTGTCTCTGTGTGTGGTCCGTTTATGGTTTATTCGCACTCACCTGTGTGTAACAGGTGGTATTACATTTCCAACCTCTCACCAATCTCAATTACTCAGCCCAGGTGTGAATGTGAGACGGAATCTGTATGACGATGAGAAGTATTGTTCCTTTACAGGCGTAATGAGGGGGAAAAAAAAGCATGTGCAGATTTCATATCAAATGCATTTCCACATACAAAAATGGTTTTTGTCCTGTCTCTGTTTAAACAGCTGACCTTGTGTCTTCTCGCCATGCTCAGTGGTGGACGAAGTACACAAACCATGTTTTTGAGTTAAGGTAGACATACTGTAGGTGAAATATGACTCAAGTGTACAGTGCTCACTCTAATCTTTCACTTGTGTAAAAGTACAAAAGTATTTCACATGTATTTAAATAGCCGATTTATTATAGCTAGAATGATCCTATTATGATTTTTGTCACAAGACTCTTTATTAATCAATTCAGTTTATATGAATAGACTCTAATGTTAGTACAACAATCTATTAATAGAATGATATTCATGACTCAAACGTTGATTGAGCTCTACTAAAATTATCATCCGCCCAAAACCTTCTTTTCAACTACTGCAAAAAATCACACAAATAAGGTCACGGGTGTTGTGGCGAGTTTGAGTTTCCTCCATCATTTATTCCTCTCAAAATGTTCTGTTTGCTGTTGAACTGATGCCGGACTGTATGTTGGTGATGAGTAGAGATACCACCATGCGCCAATCAAAATGAGTTAAAACCAGAGCTTTTATCCACTTGTGAATAAAAAGGAACGAACGATTTCGCAAAATGTAGTCGAGTATAAAGTCGTCTTGGAAATTGTCTTGGAAATGTTGTAAAGTTAAAGTCTCCCTTGATTCAGTAAAGTACAGATACACGAAAAAGCTACTTAAGTACAGTAACTAATTACATTTACTTGTCCATCACTGGCCATGGTATAGCAGTGCTGGTAGCTCTGTAGGAGCAAATTTAAGGAAGGTATCACTTATTGTGGGCTGAATGGTGGACAAACATCACTGAAAAAGAAGTAAATATCAGTGTCTGAATAAACCATTGAAATCAGAGGCTGGTTACTTAGATAACGATCGTTTTATTTAGGATTTTTTTTTTCTGGAATACAAATTATGTAAAAATACAAATCAGGGTAAGGGTGTGTGAAATTGTGAGGAGAGTGGACGGCAAATCTCTTTCTCTTTCTTGCTTTCCCGTCAATTCAGTTCTATTTAGTTCGGTGAGATTTGCTGACATGACATTAGTTTCCTCATAGTTGGGGAATGGAGTGTGGGAATATTAAACATTATACCACAGTGCTGTTGAAATCTTAAATCTTTTTGTTCCAGTTACAAAAACTGTTGACTCATTTTCCATAACAGCAGCTCCGACAGGAGTCCCAGCTGTAATTCAAATGGCAGTCGCTTAATCTTATTACAATCGTGTTCTTAAATTCTTTTAAGTGTGTGGCAGAGACGGTGCTCCTGATCTAAGCCGAAATAAATGGATTTAAAATCAACAGTGCTATGCAACAGTGTCTCATTTTTGATAAAGTAAGGTGTTTTTTTGTTGAGAGAGCTGTTTGCTAGATCTGTGAGGGGTGTTCAAAGCAAACCGAGATTTTTAATGTTAGCGTTATAAAAATGGATGCTAGCATGGCGGGTCTAAATGCAGTAGTAACCAGGGGTCGACCGACAGTGGATATTACCGATAGCTAGGTTGGATGGTACTTGCCGATAACCGATCAATCAACACAACACTCCATTTTAAATAGTAATTTTATGACAAAAATAAAAACAGTACTGAATCATGAAAATGTGGTAAATAAAATACATATGAATATACTCATTAATAAATATAATTATTTAATGAATAAATTATACATAATTAATATAATATTAACTGGGCAGTGTGCAGTCTCGCGTTAAAAGCGTCAAAAACAAGCACGTGGCGTAAGTGATATGCCTCTAGAGGCCGTATTCTTAATGACTGGAAGCCGACTGGAGGCTGACTGGAAGCCGGAAAAACTATTAGTATGGATTAGGGCCAATATGATTCCTCGAATAACTCGAGTAATTCGAATACAAAAAAATCATTGATGCAAAATATTTGGAGAAACGGTGAGAAAACAGAGGAACCTTGAGAAAATTCAGGTTCAAGGAAACGACGGAAAGTTTCCATAGTTTGTGATAATTCCAAACTAAAGCCTAAAGAAAACACGTACAGTGCGCATACCTTTTAAAAAATGGTATAGTTTATAGTTATTTGAAAAGATTTTGACATTTTTATGTATGATTTTTTTAATTTATATATTTGTATTTGCATTTTGATATAAAAGAGCAATTAAATGCACCAAATGGGTTTAGTTTTCACAGATATTCTTGTGTGCAATTTCAGCAATTAAAATTTTTAAAAAGTCTTATTTTTTCTTGTATATTTAGTAACACTCTTTAATTAAGAAAAAGTACTTCTTATCCATTTCCCCGATTAATCGACGAAATAATTGGCAGTAAACTTGATCACGGAAATAATTGACAGCTGTAGCCCCAATATTGATTTTATACTCACACAGGTGAGTATGTGGAAAAATTCCACTTCATAAAATTTCTTTTATTTTATAAGTATTTTTTTTATATGGACAGTCTATTTTCACTAACCTTCTGTACCGTACTGACCAGTGCTACAGTGTCACTGTGATGTATGCGGATTCTTGGAAATGCAACAAGCTGGAGGTTTTAGTTTGATTTATTTCACTAGAAAGATGGTAGAAGGACTATTTCTAGCTGCTACAATAACAGCTATGATATAACAGATGTTAGCAGGAAGTAACTTGTCTCATGAAGTGTAAATATAAACAGTGTGGGTCATTAATAAATGAAAACATGGTAATTGTTGGCAATTTGCTGTGGAATGAGAGGAATAAAACACTCCAGGATGTGCTGTGTGTACAGTGGGAAAATCATCAGCTGTACGGGTGTTAGCAGAAACTTCGACACACCACTGTATAGTCAATAACAAATACACAATACATACACATTTATTTCCTACACACCATTTGTTGTAGGAACTGTAGCTCTTGTGTGCATGTGTGTGTGTGTGTGTTTGTGAATATGTGTTAGTGTGATGTGGTCTCTGGTCAGCATCCAGATGTTTTAGATGTTTTGTTTGTCATATTTTCTGTTTTTAGACAGCCAATGTAGCCCTTGCCTTGTTTTTATTTCTCCCCCCACCCCTCTTTTACTCATTTTTACTCACTCACACACAAAAACACTACTACTGAAGTTGCTGACTGTAACTGTAGGCCGGTGCCATCTAGTGGTCGAATGCATGTGTGGATGGATGGATAGATAGATGAACGGGTGTTTGCATACACATACAGCACACCTGAATCATTTATTGCTTTTAAATGGATTATAATCAAATGTGCTTATATGAACTTATATTACTTGTCACTCATTTTTCTCAAGATCTCACGGGAACATGCTCAAGCTCTGCTACATTCATGCAGCAGCACTGTGTTGATGAACACACGGTTCAGTATGTGTGTGGGTGTGTGCTGTTGGGCCCAGTGTGGCAGTTCGCTGCACCAGCAGGGGGTCTGGAGGAGCACCAGGAGGCCAAGCTGTGTGCAGCTGGCAATGTGATGTGCATGCAGGCCCCCTGAGAGAAGCCCCACGTCCCCAGGCAGCCACCCATTGTCTCTGCCTTCGCCATTGCTGTGCCCAGCTCTGCAGCGGGCATGTGAACAGATGATTCCATGACGCAGCTCATCCGGCCTCAGGGGGCAATGAAACCTCTACTACATGTGACAAACCTTTCTTTGGGCCTCAGCTTCAGGCTGTCCCAGTGTATGAATGGGACCTGTAGGGTGAGCGCTTTAATGGGATTCATATGTACTTTTTAATTAGGGATGATAAGATTCTGTGATTCGCATCGGTGCTTCTGTATAAAAGCTAACGATGCGATGCATCGATTTAAAGAAGTGCGAATCGGATACAAACTGGCATCTGTGTCGCTATGTATCCTTATTAACATATTTGCATCACTAAAAAACGATGTATTAGTATATAATTATCAGTAGATGCGCTGTACTTTTATTATTTAGAAAGTGACCGAAATTTGTGACCGATATTTGATATGCAGGTTGATTCCTCCCCGTTAAACTTTTTCTCAAGCGCGTTCTCTCAGCATCGCTGCTGTAACATGAATATGACGCATCACAACACTACGGCGACCGAGGCGTGTCCTGATAGTCACATAGAATACAGATTAACATGGCAGAGGTAGAGCTGCATCTTCCTGGAGACAGAACAGGAAAAGATCTGGTTTTATTTCGGATTTTTTTTTTGCACTACAACAGACTGTTTGTGAAAGGGGGTCATGCGTTCGAAGTCAGAAGGCACTTAAATACATGTATGATTTGCTTTATGATGATCTGAACTATCTGCATCATATTGAATTGCAGAGCATCATATTTGTTCCATTGCATCGTATTGCATTGTGTTGAATAGAATCGAAATTGGATCGTACTGCAGGGTAATGGGGGGGATTGTATCGTATCGCATCGGAAGCTGCATTATATGTATCTTAAATGTATCTGGAACGTTGGCTATGCATCGAGGTGCACCTCAGTTATAGAGATGCTCGTCTATCATTTTAATAGACATTACTGAGGGTTTTTTTAGTTATAGGTTTATCAGATAGCGGATGCTTTAGAAGCCTAAATTCATAGTGTTCAGCTGATCCATTTACCACACACACATGCACAGCCGTGTTGTTGCAGTATGTTAATGTCATTAATACAGGCTAAGTGGATTGCCTTGTATCTGCCTTGGACATAAGTTGTCTGAGACCCTTTTGTCTGCGAGACTGAGACGAGCAGAGACACGCAGCGTTAACACTGAATATGTGTGTCTAGATTCCAGCGTATTCGGTTTTTAAGCCACTTTATTTTTTTTTTCTTTCCCACTCAATAAGTCTCTATGGGACCATTGAAGCACACTAATTGAAGCAGGGGCCTTTTGTGTCTGCCTGTCTTAACTGTTAGCATGACCTTCATCTTGATAAGGAGCTCATGAGGAGTACATGACTTTGTGGACAATTTAAGGGAAAAGGAAGCAAATCCCCACCACTCAGCATCATCACATTGACCTCCCCGGCTTAGCGGAGCCTTGAAATCGCACTTGACAACTTCTCAGCTGTAGCCGCGTTCCAGTAGAGCTAAGTAGAGGCTCTGTGCCCGTCTCTGTCACTGTCCTGGGGACGTCGAGTTATGTAAAATCGTGTGATCTCATGATTTACTTCGTCTTGAATCAGTCGGATTTTCAGGATTCGTATGCGATTATGAAATAATTCCATAAGCGTCTATTGATTATTGCTTCTATTGAAAAGAACCTTTTTCATTCTTGATGAAAAAAAAATTATTAGCTATAATGTATTTGCAATTTTTTCTATTTGAATTTTAAATACAGCTGCCACTTTTTGCAAGAATCAGAATCACAGAATCAGGTTCAAAAGATCTTTGAGCACTGCAGATTATTTTCAATAGAGAAAGAACAATTTTCTCCTAATGATAAAGTGCGATTTTTAATACTCGTGAAAAAGCTGCGCTGTTCTATGGGTTTTTTATTTATTTATTTATTTTTGGAAAAATCTATCCGGAAGCATAGCATCTGTCCGGTTCTTTGTTAAAGCAAAACTGGTGCTTTAGAAAGTTCTGGTTTTCTCCATCTGACTGATCAGCTTCCTGATTCATCACGTTTTTGCATATTCGTGTATAGCTATAAATACTGGAGGTGCTTTGGTCGCCTGATTTGCTCTACAAAGCGTGTGAAATGTAAATAAGTCTTCGTACCTGCCAAAGACAGATGTCCGGCATCCTGAACCAAGAGTGTCATGCTCTTTTGATGTAATAGCGAGTCGCACATTTGCTCGCTGCAAACAGACTTAGCAAACTTGCCTTGTTTGCGAAGCACGTTTCAGCAGCTGTAGCTGGAAACGAATCATTTAAAAGTATTCCAGCAGAAATCTCAGCCTCGCTTTAGAGAGACATCGCTGTGAGTGTTGTGTATATAAAACATTCGAACTCTCTATTTGTGCGCAGATGACTCAGAGAAAGGAAGAAAGAAAGCAAAAGAGAGAGAGAGAGGGAGAGGAATAGAACGAGTGGGCCTGTGTTTACTGTTAGTGTTGCCATCTTGCTAAAGCAGGTCCAAAAATTGTTCTTCAGCATGCAGGCGCTGAACTGAACGCACCTAGCGCAGGAACAGCTCCGCTCGAATGCTGCCCACGTCTGCGGGCGCGTGCCTGAGCCTGGGCTACGCTGGAGCGGCTGTGGACACTCATGCCCAGGCGAGCTGCTGCCGCTTGGAGTGCCCAGCGTGTGCTGGAACGCGGCAGGCACCACTCCCACAGCACCCATCACATGCTCATCTTTAAGCCATCTGCAAAGCAGAGCGCTCCCAGCCAAAGCATTAAATTAAATCCTTGTTTGGACTGATTAACAAATGGCCTTGTTTTTTGTGTTCGTGCTTTTTCTCCCTTTTGTGTACCCACCCCCTCACCCACCCTCCCATATCCCCTCTCTATTCTCCTCCTGCCTGCCTGATACTCCATCGTGCAAGAAACATTATCGAGCAAGTTTCAGAGTTTTGCGCAAGTTTGCAGAGCGGGTGGCGATGTTGCGGGTGGGTGGGGTGTGTGTGTGTGTGTTTGGGGGTAGTTTGCTCAAGAACGCGTCTGTCTGAAAGCGGCCCGTCCAACTCCCTGTCCCACAGGCGTCCGGCTGTCACAGACCACAGACAAATGAACAATTAATCTAGGCTTGTAATTGAATGGCGCCCAGTATGATATTTTAATTGTGCAGTTGGAGCTGTCTAGATCGCAGAACTTAATGGGAGAACGGTGTCAGAAAATGAGAATACTCTCCACCGCATATTTACAGATCCCAGATCATCAGTGGTATCGAGAAGTTTCTCAACTCGAACCCTTTACAGGCGCATTCAGTAACGGGGAATTCGAGTTGCTCAAGTTGTGCAGGTGTCGGAGAACCCCGTGCATGTGTGCCTCTCTGCTGCATGCCAGATTAACTCTGCTGCTGATTCGGATTTCAAGGACACCCGGCTGAGTCAGTGTGAGGAACTGGGTAAAAGTCGCTTTTGCTCTTTATCTACCCCGTCTGCTGCCCCTTTATCCACTTTGGCAATTCACTGACTTCCTAACTAAACCAGCGAACACAATCAGTGCCTCACTTTAGCTGATGCCTCCTGTGATTCGCCATGTTTCCTGTTTGCAGCTATAGACGTTTTAGTATGGATAACGATATAAAGTCATGCCATGAAGGTATGAATCCATTTGCTTAGACGCTGGACATTTTTTCACACGGTATGCTAAAATGCCTCAAAAGTATATTTATTAATGAATGAATGTACAAGATCACTCACTCAATAATTTACATTTCAATTGACAGGATCTTAGATCTTGGGATTTTTAACTAGTGCCATTCGACTTTTCTGTCTGTCTGTTTGAATCAGAAAACACACACACACACACACACACACACACACACACACACACACACAGTCTATATTACAAGCTCTTTTGTGTGAAAAAGTGGTGTTAGCTACCTACTATTGAGATAAGACGTATTTTATACAACTATTACTTATAATACTATTGTTATTCCTAATACTTCTATTACAAATACTACACTACTACTAATATTTCTACTAAAAATACTACTATCACTATTCCATTTGCAATAGACTACTTTCTAATATTTCTGCAAATTTGGCCCATCAAGCAGCCCATCCTACTGTATCAAAACCGTATCATTTAATTTCAATTCATTTATATTTTTAGGTATTTTTTCCAAAAGTCATCTTATTTTTATGATTTAAGACGAGGTTTGCGTGCCAAGCTGCTACACAGAGCCACTTTGTTCTTCTATCAGCTCATACCCTTCCACTTCTATCTCTTCCTCCCTCTCTATCTTTTTCCCATTTCCCCGTCATTCCTTCTCTCTTTCTGTTTTTTTTTTTTTTTTTTGTGGAAAGGCGACTGCCTCTGTTCAGCTGCTCCCTCCTACCCATCGACTCCACCGCCTGACGGAGGCATAGCGGCGAAGACCTCCGTCTTCTCAAATTAACATGAGCAGGTGTTTTTCTCTGATGTGTTAATTAAGAGAAGCTGGTGTCATTATGCTTTAAGTGGATGTTACAAATAGAACATGTTGTTTATTTCCTCCTCTGATGGAGAAAAAAAGTGATCAGAGCTGTCACAGAGGCCTGTGTGTCACTTGCTGGAGATAGCGCCTAATTACCAGGAGTTTAGAATCAGAAAGCACACGTCTGGGGATTCTCTGGGCTTCTGCGCTCACGTGCCTACCAGATTGTCTGTCTTAATAGATAAGATTCGAGGCCATAAAACTCTGCCGGTGCAGTTTTTCGAGGTTAGAGACTGTGGAATTAAGGGAGTTTTGATAGTTGAACATTTCTTTCTGGGAAGGATTGAGTGAAAATATGAAACACAACACCATGTGTAGCCATAGTTTTTATATTATTTAGTGACTACATCTTAGTGGTAAAAGATTATTACATTTTTTTCCATAAATTGATTGTTATCAAACATTAGTAACACTTGTGTTTATACAGCATATATGTGTATATACCGTATTTTTCGGACTATAAGCCACTACTTTTTCCCCACGTTTCGAACCCCGCGGCTTAAACAACGAAGCGGCTAATTTATGGATTTTTCCTGGGTTTTTCCCGGTTTCACAAACTTCAAGCCAAAAAACTGAGAGACATAACATTAAAACAATGACATTTCCGAACGAAAAAGAAAAAACGCACTTCACCTGTGTTCTGAGCTGCACGGCATCAGAAGAAAAAATTTCCACGGAAGAAGGAAGACAGTGAACAATGACTTTTTTGGTAGGCAACAGTTTAGATACAAGCCGTTGTAAAGCGTTTAGTCTGGGTGAAGGGAGAGCTCACTAAAACTCCTGTTGCAACAGAAATCATATAAGCACAGACAGGTTTCCAAAACTCGTGCTTTTTTATTTTTCTTGGCAAAAGCGTTATGGGTTAGTCAAAGAAACTTATAAATGAGCATCAGAAAATAATAAGGACATATTCCTCGGTCTTGCACACATGCAGTAATAGCGGAAAAATGCGGCGGCAGGCTATTTCCAAAATGCCGCTCTGCTCTTGTGACCCCTTACATTTCAGCAAACATTCTAGTGTCTTGTATTTTAGTATCTTCTCAAGGGACAATACTATAGAAATGAAACTTGGTTATATTTGAGAGTAGTCAGTGTGCAGCTTGTGTAGCAGTACAGATTTACTTAATTAACATACATTATTGTCAAAAAGCTGGCAACAAAAGTGAGTACACCCTAAGTGATAACAGCTGTATGCCACATGTCCTATTCATCATCTTCATGTTTTTGTCTGCTTGACAGGACCATACATATTTGTGTATCTTGTATTAAAGCAGTTAAAATTTGGTTCTTTGAGCACAATTCTCTCACAGTGGACAAGGTCATACAGAGGTTTTCCAAGACGGGTTTCACTCGGAACAGGTCTCGCAAGGGTCAATCAAAGAAGTTGAGTCCTCGTGCTGTGCGTCAGGTGCTGAAGCTGCTTCAAACAGATGCACGAGTGCCAGCATTGCTTTAGAGGTTGCAGAAAGGGAAGGTCCGCTTGTCAGTGCTCAGACCATACGCTGTACACTGCAACAAGTCAGTCTGGATGGCCGTCGTCCCAGAAGGAAGTCTTTTCTGAAGCTGGTTCACTAGAAAGCCTGCAAACTGTTTGCTGAAGACAACCTGTCCAAGAGCATGAATTACTAGAACCATGTCCCTTGGTCTGATGAAACTAAGATCAATTTAATTGGCTCAGATGGTGTCCAGCAAGTGTGGCGATGCCCTGGTGTCAAGCATTGTGGTGGTAACATCATAGTCTGGGGCTGCACGTGTGCTGCTGGCACTGGAAAGCTGTGGTTCGTTTAGAACATGGATTACAACATGTACTGTGACATCCTAAAGCAGAAACATGATTCCCTTCCTTCAGAAACTGGAACGAACTTCAGTTTTCCAACCTTATAACAACCCCAAACACACCGCCAAGAAGACAAGTGCCTTGCTGAGGAAGTTAAAGTTGAAGGTGATGAAGTGGCCAAGTATGTCTCCAGTTGAAGTCATCAGATAGATCTTGGCCTTTTACATGTGCCTGAGGTTGTTTTTTGTTGCAAACTTTATCTTGGACATATGCACTCTGCATGGGAAAGAAAACCCTGAAACCCTGCCCACTTTACTCGCACAATAGTGCATAAGCAACCTAGGCTAAACCTGCGCAGGTATTAAATAGTGAAGTAAATGCACAGGAAAATAAAATGTTTAATGAAACCTCCTCGTTTACAGTTTAAATCATATCAACACGTGTGATGTACCGTTCGACACAACGGCACTTATACAATAGCTTGTTTGATCTGTTCAATCAAGTTTCTTTTTTCACCATAATTTGGTCACCTGTCAATTCCCATTCCAGCACATCTGGTGGAGGGTTAAAAACTTTCAAGTGCTTCTTAAGAGATATGTGTAGCTACCCACCACTTTTTTCCTCAAACTGCTGCTTATGCTATGTCAAGCTTTTGGGGAAAAATTAAAGCGCTACTTGCCCTCTTTAGCATACATGATCTCACAGATGCCCGTGATTGCTAGTCATAAAGAGTATAGCATCCCTCCCTCCTTTCCTCAAAACACAAGATGCGATCTCCAGATGATAGAACGACCTCTTTTATGTTGCACTGCAAAAAAAGTGTAAAAACAGCTCGGTTTGACTCTGTTATGTGACCCTGCCTCATCACTAGATGTCTGAATGGCTGTTTTTATTCCATCTGGAGAAAGACATTGTTGCTCTTTGTCCCAAAATGTGTGAAGAAGTCAAGTCAAGAAGCTTTTATTGTCATTTCCAGTACACAGTGAAAAGAAGCAACCTTTCTTCAGTACCCTTGTGCTACATAAACAACATAGAGCTAAAGGACTAAATCACAGAGCTGAGGAACACATTTAATCACACAATGACAATTATTATACTGGCTAAGAATGTAGTTGATGAAGTGTTGGTGAAACCGATGTCCAACCTTCACATACCAGCAGGAAGGAAAAACAAATCCCTTTAGTAAGCTTAGTGGTTAGGATGTTCCTGTGATCAAAAAGTCATGAGTTCAAATACAAGCTCCACCAAGATGCCACTGTTGGGCCCTTGAGCAACTGCTCAGTTGAATTATTGATCTAATTGTAAGTCGCTCTGAATAAAGGCAAATGTCTGGCAAACGCCTTAAATGTTCAGTTACACACTGACAAGGTCTTTCAGTGCGTTTTTTTTTTTTGTCCGGGGTGGGGGGGGTTGTTTGTTTTGACCCAAGCCTCAATCATGATGTCCTGCTGCAAGTTCTCACGCTGATTTGACATTTAAAACTGATTAGACAATTCTTCGTTTGATACGGTGGAAATACTGTATAAGTGGTGCTTCGAAGAAATTTGCCTTAGCACATCATTTTAAGTACCAAATGCCACACAAAAGATCTATTTAATGTGCAATAAAGTGTTAGTGCTTGGGAAAATCTGTGTGTGTGTACTGATGCTGATGTTGACACTCTTGTAATCCTGCTGTTGGTTATTAGATAGTGCAGGCTGTTGCACCAGAAGTTTTACATGGTAATACAATGAGAGCAGCTGCTCAGCAGATGTTGTGTTTTCGCTTTAGCCTAGAGGGGTTAAAGGTTTCCGAATCACCCCGTGTGGCAACTAGATGATCCTACAGGCCTTTTTTTTTTTGCCTCCCCTCTTCCACCCTGCATACTCTAGTGTCACACCAGTGTGTGGACTCGGTCCATTCTAACATCTGCCAGAATTCAGCCAGACGACTCTCGAGCTGACATCCGGCCCCGAGGTGGAAAACATGTTAACAATATAATCCCAGTGTTTGGATGGTGAATTGAAAGCAGCTTTTTGTCAGGTTTTGCCTGATTTTTATTTTTTTCTGTACACATATGTTTTCTGGTTTATAGACTCTGCATCTATGTGCACATAAAAAAAATTACTTACAGCAGCGTTAATTTGCACAGATTGTTCTTTTTATGTACTTTTTGTCATCTTTGTGTTTAATAATCACCATTGTTCTTGTTTGAATTTTTTTTTTATAGGTGAATATATCAAGAACTGGAGACCACGCTACTTTCTACTGAAAACTGATGGATCCTTTATTGGGTACAAAGAGAAGCCACAGGATGCAGACCTCCCCTATCCTCTCAATAACTTCTCTGTTGCTAGTAAGTGAATATTATGTAGAATATTATGATATATAGAATATTATTATTATTATGATCATCGAAGGCTGTTTTGTGTGTTTGAGCTCTCTGCCTTTTAGGACTCACGCCACTTAGTAGTAGTATTCTCTTACACTATGATTTCATTTCATACACAGGGCTTGCATATACGCGTAATTATGATTTTATTTTTATTTTTTACGTGACACTTGTACAAGCACTAGACGATTCATAGTGATTAAGAGTGACTCACTGTGATTTATTACAATTTAATGTGAGGTGACTGGTGTGTGTGTGAGTTTGTCGGATCGATAAAACCAAGAAGATGAAAAACACCCATTAAATGTATTAATTTCAGACATCAGTTTTATGGTGTTTTCTGTGAGCATCTGCCGAAGTAAACTCATCGGTAACCTCTCGAAAATGCGCGCTCCACGGCATGCTGGATAATGGGCCCAGAGTGCTGGCTCCAGGAAACATCGAGCGAGCGAGCCTCTGTCCCTCATCCTCCCATCCGTCAGGAGGCGCGGCCAGGTTTTAATCTAAAGCCTGGAAGAGAGAGGAGTGGCCATACATGCAGCCCAGGCGGCTTGGCAGGGGAGCGGATTGCCACATCTGTTGCAGAAAGCTGGGAGGCCAGGTGGTTGTGGGAGGCTCATAGTCTAATGCGCTGTCTCTCCCCACCCTGCCCATCCGCCTCCGGACCACTCGGACACACACACACACACACACACCCTAACCAGATCTACATCTGCCCACCAGGCAGTGCAATCAATATTCCCCAATTAGTCTTTTCTAACAATGATTGCAACATATGACGAATTTTGTGTTTGAATGCCAAAAATCTGTCCAGTTTTTAACTTTTACACTTACTAGTACTGCATTTATTGTTACAGTTTCAACAACAGGAACTGGAATAGTGTCCTGTTGTGTTGCAGCGTTTTAGAATTTTTTCTTTTTTTTACTTAGCTTTAGAGTTTATCACTGTTCATATCTGAGATCAGTTTTCAAATGTTTTGATTTGTATCATTTCTTCACAGCGCAAATGCAATATTAACATAGTAGTTTGTTCCCTTTAAAATATTCTATGCTAGTCAGTCCTAATTTGCACCGAAGCAATTACCGTGTTTGTCTCCTGATGTTTTCTGTGCTTGGCAACCTCTCAACCTTATTTTGGACCCGAGAAAACGAAAGCGCGGCACGAGCGGTGGAATTTGCAGCTTCTGGGTTGTTTAATTGGCGTGCTCGCTCTGCTTAGCGGCTCTTGCTTCGAGCAAAGCTCGTCATCTGTGATCCTACGTGGCAAAGCAAACAATGCTGTCGGCTCAGCTTCTGCTCCTCCCGAGGTGTCACATTCCGGCTGCTGTGACCTTGTTTTTCAGCTCGCAGCGGGCGCCTCTAATTTTCATCTACTGCCCAGGTAGAGCGCACGCCCCGTGACATCTGCGCTGTCGCTATTAACCTTCGGGACCGAATGTAGGCCGCGGTGCTGTTTGCTGGCGGCTGGAATTGGCCAGCTGAGAAAGCTTGTGATGAGCTGATGGCTGAGACTGCTACAGTTTCACCTGTGGTCCCGTTCTTTTTATTTATTTATAAAAAATTTTCCCTTGCTGTCCGCTGTGACAATGAGCCAGGCTCTGAGATCACCTTCACTCCCCACGAGCAGAGACACATTCAAAAGTAGTGGAGTCCCATCTCATATAGAAAAACATCTGGTGTCGCAGACCTGCATGCTGTTTATAGGAAAGCTGTATATGTTCATTTTGTCTCTTGCGCCTCTTTCTCGCTCTCTCTCTCTCTTTCATTTGTCTCTCTGTGGTGTTGCATTGCTTTCTCCTGCTCTCCCTCAGCCCATTTGTTTCAACCTGGCACTGCCCTGTTTATCAAATACTAACTGTTCCCCGCAGCTGGCCAACCTGACCTCCCTACATACCCAAAAGATGCTTTCGATTGTAGGTCAGGTTTTCCTTAATTAGATTTAACACTAGCAGTACATTCTGTAAAGCCTTTATCTCCTCTTTCTCATTTATTTTGTCCCCCTCCTCTCCTTGGTTCCTTTCCTTACAGAATGCCAGCTGATGAAAACCGAACGGCCAAAGCCGAACACGTTCATTATCAGATGTCTACAGTGGACCACAGTTATTGAAAGGACTTTCCACGTGGACACTCCAGAGGAAAGGTAAGTCCAGGTTCCAATCAGTGGTGGACAGTAACGAAGTAAATGTAATTCGTTACTGTACTTAAGAAGCTTTTTCCAGTAACTGTACTTAAGTATTTCTATTTGGGGAGACTTTTATTTTAACTTTAAAGCATTTCAAAGTCAAATATCATACTTTTTACTTAACTACATATTCATTATGTGAATAAAACTGTGAGATAAAACTTTGTGATCAAAAATAAACTGGTCAAACACACAGCAAGCCACCAATCAGGGTCGAGCGCGCGCTCTGTTTTGATTGGCGCTTTGTGGAACCCACTTATCACCAACGTACAGTTCAGCATCAGTTCAACAGCAAGCAGAACATTTTGAGAGGAATAAATGAAGAAATCAAATCCTGCCTTGAACTCGCCACAACACCCGTGTCCTTATTTGTGTGTGTGTTTTTTTTTTTTAAGTAGTTGAAAAAGATCTTTTGGGCTCATGATAATTGTAATAAATATTATTCAGTGTTTGACTCTTTAATATCATTCTATTAATAGATTTTTGTGCTGAGAGTAACAGAGTCTTTTCATATAAACTGAGTTGATTAAGCAAAAGACTTGTGGCAAAAATAACCATTATAAATCATAGTACTTTGGATACTTAAGTAAGTAAAAGTTTAAAGGGAGCACATTAACTTTAACTCTAGTAATATTTTACTTAGTGTATCTCTAATTTAACTCAAGTACATGGTTTGTGTACTTCATCCATTACTGGTTTTGTATAGAGAAAAATATTTCTTTATCTCATTTGCTTTGGCACACAGAAAGGGAACAAAAAGTAGATTATTCTATCATCGCATAAAAAGTGAGGAGTTTAAAAAAAACAAACAAACAAAAAAACACTGGCCTGTATCCTCCAGCTGTTTGTTTCTCAGCAGGGAGGACGAGCGATTCGAAATACAAACAAAAAAACCCGCAGAAGAAAGCGCCGTACGTTCGCCGGCTGAGAGAATGAAGGTTGCATGCTGAGTATCGGTCATTCACTGTGGGGGGAAAAAAACTATTCCCCGCTGTAATTGACTCAGTCGTAATAAGATTTCTTGACATTTGAAAAGAAACAAAGTCTTCGGCAGGAGAATGCGACAGCAGCCCAAACGAACGAGGGGGAAAATATAATAACGCAGCTGAAATCACACTAGGTTATTACAAACATCACTTGGAGACGGGATACGTTTGTAAATCGGGACGTCCATTACACCGTACGCATCGACTCGTTTTTTTAGACACACCCTGTTTGCAGAAGTGCATTGGTAAAAAGCCAAGAGATGATGGAAAGAAGCTGCAGGCTTTTATGTGTCTACACAAATGGGTGACGGATTAAGGGAAAAAACTGTAAAGCATAAGGTTTTCCCCTCAGAAAGAAGAGACACCTTGTAATAATTTTAGCTTTTGAAATGAAAGTATGATGTAAATGTTAAGGGCTGCAACTAACAATAATTTTGATAATCGAATAATTTGGCGATAATTTTTATTTTTATTTTTTTTTTTTAACACAGTTAATCGGAAGCAAAACAGCAAAACCTTTTTTATTTGGTGCTACGTCCTGAAATATATTCGTCTTGTATGATTTGCAATTACACATCGTCTCTAAGAACGTGGATATTTTTTTTACAAGTTGTTAGCACTTTGTGGGAGGGGCACCTCAGCCGATGAGGGCAGAGGGGCAGTGGCTCTACCCCACTGTGTCCTGACGAGAGCGCTCACATGAAGTCTTTGACATGGCACAAGAATGAGTCTGAAATTGATACATCGTAAATCATATGAATTGGCTTTTGAAGTCACCTGATCGCAACCCAGTTGAATAACCATTGGAGGTTTTGGACTGACGTGTTAGACGTGACTCTTTACAACTGTCACCATCACCATCATCATCAACAACATGAACAAACTGAGGGAATCTTTTTTGTGAGAATGGCATTCATTTGTTCATTCATCCAGCACTGTTTCTCTTCTTCAGTACTGCTCGGTTCAGAAAACAGAATTCATGATGGCTTTCTCAGATCTCACTAAACAGATACTATGCAAGATTGTCTGTCCTTATAAATGTTTTAACATTGGTGAATTTTGTCTTTTGAGGAAATACTTCGCGCCGCTTTAATGGAAAAAAAGATCTTGTCTGTAAGAGAGTGCCAAAATTTTCTTTCTCCGCTTTTGGCTTTGCATGATTCTTCAGTTCAATTCAATTGAATTCATTTTTATTTGTGTTGCTGTATAACCCTAACTTTTAACAATGGATGTTGTCTCAATGCAGCTTTACACAAGTAAAACAGTAATAAAGAATATATAACTTCATTTCTTTATAAGTGTAAGTTTGTCCCTAATGACAGCACCAGTGGTGACTGGTTCAAGGAAAAACTCCCTGAGATGGCATGAGAAAGAAACCTTAAGAGGAACCAGACGTAAGAGCTCATCAACCCTCATCTGGGTGGCACCGAATGTCCATTCATTACAGTTCATCTTTGTTGAGGTGTGCAGTGATGGGTGATTAAATGCAACTCGTGGTCATGAGGTCCTGATTTTGCACACTGGACCTCCACAATCATGGCTGAGGCATGGTTTCAACATGGGTTAGAGCCGGATCTGAATCTGTGCTGGATGGAATTAACTGGAGGTGGAAGACATGCTTGATAGAAGACATCACAGAGCATTGGTGTGATTATACCAGATTATTTTTTCTTCGTGGAGTTGGCCTGTTACCAGCGCCTGTCAGAAACTTTTCTATATTTCAAGCTCATATAGTGACACTAAACTTGAAAGAAAACCACACGACACAAGCGTGTCTGCCGAAACAATGACATACAGCAGGCCTCCCTGAGACAAATTCATCATTATTAAACACACACATGCTCGGAAATATGAATGCATGACTGATGCCACACAACAGATGTGCTGCAGAACAAACGAAAAACTCACCGGCGCCGAAATGCTTGCGAAAGACGTCTTAGCCACTTTAGATTGTTAAATGATATTTCACGGTGTGTGTGTGTCTGGCGTCATTTACATATTCAAGTCTTTTGCTCAGGTATCCATGATGTTTAAATGTTCATACACGTATATGTTCCTTCTGAGAAATCCTGAGGCGGTAAAAAGTAAGAAAAATCCCTGGTTTCCCCGACGCAAGGTTTTTCTTGGATACATCTTGTATGTTTTAGGTTCTGTAAGCATGTGTACGTGTGTGGGTTTTGTCTAAGGGATGAGTGGACAGAAGCAATCCAGATGGTGGCTGATAAACTCCAAAGACAGGAAGAGGAGCGGATCCAGTGCAGTCCCACCTCACAGATAGACAACATCGGCGAGGAAGAGATGGACATCTCCATCAGTCACCACAAACGCAAGGTACCAATCACACCATCTGCTCACTCTCCATTATCAAACAACAGATTTGCTTTGGATGGCAGTCACATATAAAAAAAATATATTAGTATTTTGGATAATATTTTGGACATCATTTGGACAATAAGGCATATTATTTATGATTTGGTAACACTTAACATAAGACATAAATAAGAGCCAATTAACACCTGAGGGAAGTACTAATAAAATATATTAAAAAAAAAAAAACGCAATGTCCAATACGAACAATTTTATTAACACCTTCAGAATTGTGTTTGAATCGCACCAGGATCAGTATAAGAACATTCGATTTCCAACAAATCTTTTACTAACTGCTATATTGTGATCAGGGTTTAATAATGATAAAGATCATATCCCAGGAACACTCGATGTAAAGTACCCTGGATGGGATTTTGATCCATTTCAGGTCCCTGGTGGTCTAGTGGTTAGGATGCGGCGCTCTCACCGCTGCGGCCGGGTTCGATCTCCGGTGAGGGAACCAGCCCCAGCCACTCTTATTGCCGGTCCCAAGCCTGGATAAATGGGGAGGGATGGGGAGGGCACCATTCACACCATTTTTCACCTTAGGGGCATTTGTAGTGGGCAGCTTTTTTTTTGAATGGGAGAGAAAACCAGAGAACCCGGAAAAAAACCCATGTGAAATTTGGTTCCAATATAGATTCCCATATTTGAACCCAAGCTTCAGATCGAACCGTGGACAGGACCTGATGGCATGGAGTTTCCACCACATTTTAAGAACTTGCTTTCATTTATTATGTCAATTTATGAGGACCATATTTTTTTTTTTTTGCTCATGGATTGAATAAATATTAGGCAGTGCAGGTGTATATTGTTGACAGTTTGTAAATAATTTGTTCCTTTGTTAAAGTTACTTACTGTGGTCTAATCAGTAAGTAATGCAGGCATTATGCAGGTAATGAAATTATAATCATAATGAAATAAAAGCGTAATGGACTTTAGACCATATCAGTAGTGGACAATAGTGGAGTATATTTGCTTCGTTACTGTACTTAAGTAGTATTTTTAAGTAGTGTATTTTTGTACATTCTGAGAGTATTTCATTTGGAGAAATCGTCCCTTCACTTAATTTGAACGTATACAGTTTTTACTTCACTACATCGAATTGAATACTGTTGTCAATTAAAAAATTGTTGAGACCACAACCATAGAGAGAGTGTTTGCCTGTAACAATAGTAAACTCTTGTTTACAGGAAAATCTAAATATAGTGAATTTAATATATATATAAATTTAGTTCTCTTACATCAGCAGCTTTGTTTGACATTTAAAATCAATTACTTTTGCTCAAGTAGGAGTGTACGCACTATTTCATCCACCTCTGCTTCACTGTTTTTTTTTTTTTGCAGACAATGAATGACTTTGACTATTTAAAACTACTGGGAAAAGGCACTTTCGGTAAAGTCATTCTTGTAAGGGAGAAGGCCAGCGGGAAATACTACGCAATGAAGATTTTGAAGAAAGAAGTTATTATCGCAAAGGTATGCCGCATTACTTTGGTTTAAATAAATACTCTTCCTGCTCACCATCCTTTCAACACACATTTTACTGTTTTACTTTATACTATTAAGTGGTTGAATAGTCATGACACACGTATCCAGTCTACTGTTACCACAAAGTTGGAGTCACACAATTGTAAAGAATGTGTTAGCATCAAATTTTCCCTTTACTTGAACCAGGAGACCAAAGCAAGCACCATGAAGATATGCTTTACATGGGTTGGAGTCAAGGATCTTGAGTGGCCTGCTATAGAGCTCTGACTTCAACCCTATTGAACACCTTTGGGATGCATTGAAACTCTGACTGAACGTAACGCTGAATTATAAAAGCAAAAGGGATTAATGTGAAAAGTCTTGCATGATAAAATGCAATATTTTCACACCCTTATATTAAGAGAAAAGCACTACAGGACATGGGTATGTGAGCAGCTTTATATCTCGGCTAAATGGATGCACCGCTTTTAAAGACCGAAATCAGTTAATGAATCAACCTTCGTGATTGCACTGAAATGCTGCATCCGCATTTTTGTTTTTAAACCACTGCAGTAGCATTGAGACTTTTTAAAAAATTTCCTGTTTCAACGTTGCGTCTATCATTCAGAAAATAAATAAATAAATCAAAAATTTTTCTTTCTTTCCACCGCTGTAGGACGAAGTGGCTCACACTCTCACTGAGAGCAGAGTGCTGAAAAACACCAGACACCCTTTCTTAACTGTGAGTACACACACTTCCTAATGACTTGCGTTTACCGCAGCCACACATGCAGAAGTTGTCTACAACTGTAAAGCTTCACAGTGCTCGTCTTCTATATGATAGCGATCTCCCCAGGGTCTAATTATAATGCAGAGAATAAACTGTTATAAATTAGCGGCACAAATGTAGCTGTACATCTGTTGAGAAGTCGCCAGTAAGAGATCATTTCACTGACACTCCAGCTGCTGTTGTAGACCGCATTTGATACACAGCAGGTTTAGAAAAGGGAAGGAAAAAGAAAAAAAAAAACAATTTACCTGGCACAAGCTCAAGTGGCTGCACCTCTTAACCTTCACCTGATTTCAAAGTTAGCATCAAGGCCATAGCGAAAACGGCGAGCCTTTGCTCTCGAATGCTATCCCTTTTAATTTGCTCTCGGGAGAAGTTTGTCTTTCAACATATGTTTTGAAAAGATGCTTCTCAACATACGTTTGTGTTTGCAAAGACATATGGTAAGTTGTTGGCTTTTTTTTTTGTTTTGTTTTTTCCTAATGGTGTGTATCTGCCTGCTGTTTTAGTCTTTGAAGTACTCATTCCAGACAAAAGACCGCCTCTGCTTCGTGATGGAGTACGTCAATGGAGGCGAGGTACGTATGTAACCATGCTCGTGTGATTGGAATGCGTGCTCGTTCGTACTGTATAGCGACGAGACTCCTCCGAAGAAAGATTCACGGCTCTACGGTGTGTGAACTGTATTTATCCATCAAACCGTGTTTTATCACTGCGTTCCGTAAACGTCCTCATATATTACACGCCATTGTACACAAACAATCACCGAATCGGTTTCTGTCCAACACGAAATCCCGCGACGTACGAATAATATCGTTATATCAACTTCGAGCTCTTTAAAAATGACTGCCGAATAATTTCGGGCCATATCCGTTATTTTTTTTTTTTCCTGCAAAGCCTGCAGCTATTCGATTCCTCTTCCAGAAAAGTTTCCAGAGCCGTGACTTTATTCTTCAGGGCCTCGGGTTTTGATAAATGAAATTCCACCACCAATGGCGCTGTTTAATCAGAGAGGCAGCAATCTCGCTTTCATTTTCACGCAGCCTGTAGTGTCACCTGCTCCCCCTGCCCGGTCCAGCCAAAGTCGCTCACCTCCACGCTCACACATCCACACACACGCACTCACTCACTCACTCATTTACTCAGCCCTCTCTGCAGGCGTTGCTGCTCTTTTCAGCCATGTTGCATTCACAGCTGCCAGTACACTGATGAAAGCACACCTGTCCTCGTATACTTTGCTATGCACTCACTCTGCTTGCTCCCTCCTCGACTGATCGCCGATCCCGTTAGCGCTCCCCGGACAACCATATTCAACTCCCTCCCATAGCAATTAAACGGCAGCGCCTCCCTCCCGGGCTCCTGGGTAATTTGAAGAAGACGAGCTCAAGCGGAGACGAGGGCCAGGCAGTTTGAAAGAAACCCTTGACATCTGACTGGGAGAGACAGACGAGGGGGGAATAGTCCCTTAAAAAAAATGAGGGAGATGATTGCGGGGGAAGGGGTGCTCCTGCCACTTTGATGGGACGTTAGCCCGCGAGCACACTAGCGATGCCTTTAACAAGATTGGTGTATTGATTAAAATGCTGATTTAACAGGCCTCGCCGGCCCCTCTCTGGAAAGCCAGGGATGATGCGCCAGCTGCTGTCTGGGTTCGCCAGGCGTCCTCCGAGGGCCCTGCCATCTATCATCTCAATATGGCGATGGGAGGCAGTTTGTGTTGTGTTAATTTCCTTCAATAAATCAGTAATTATTGCAATCCTGTCCCTGCTGTTTATCTTGCAGCTGTTTTTCCATTTGTCGAGAGAACGGGTGTTCTCAGAGGACCGCACGCGCTTCTATGGCGCCGAGATTGTCTCTGCCCTCGACTACCTGCACTCCACCAAGATAGTGTACCGGGATCTCAAGGTAAACAAAAATGAATAAATAAATGAAAAAAAAAAAAGAAGAAGGAGGGAAGCAATCACACATTTTGGAACGCCTGTTGAGTTCCTGTGCACTGCTTTTATTTTGGCGTGTGGCACGGGACATGGAAAATGTAATTAAAAGCTGTAGAGTTTGAAGTTTGTTTCCTTTTTTTTTTATTTTGGAGAGGGTTGATATCAAACTCTGGCGCCTGTGGAAAATGACACAGTGATTTGCTTGCAGCCTTGGGCTCCGCCACTGTTAGTGATGCCAAGAAACCTAAAAAAAAAGAAAGAACAAAATAACTGGAAGAATCTTTTCTCTGCCATGGCGTATGAAATTTCGATGGAGTAAATGGTTTATTAATGCAAAACATCAATATGCTCTCTGATCTGTGTTTGAGATTAACAATGGAATATCCCGTATCGGGGGTGAAAAAAGGAAAATGGGCATTCATTACTTTTTTTTTTTTTGTTCCTTTCCTTAGTTGGAGAATCTCATGCTTGATAAGGATGGCCACATTAAAATCACAGACTTTGGTCTGTGTAAAGAAGGAATCACCGATGCTGCAACGATGAAGACGTTCTGTGGAACGCCAGAGTACCTGGCACCTGAGGTAACAGTCTCACAGAGCTAATTACCGCGATATCGCTTCATGCAGTAATGTAATGGAGAGTTAATGAATCTGTAAGAATGGGCTTTCTTCACTCCGGCACCACTTAATGTTGGCATGGAGAGAGAGTCCTCTTCGCTAATATTCTCAGAGTCTCTGCATTGCATAAGCATGTTCAACTGTAATCGTTCCCCCACAATAAAAGTTGCATATATTTGCATTTACTAATAATAATTTGTTTATAACTACAGCAATCGTTTTTTTTTTTTTTTTTTGCACGATTTACCTAGAGAACCTATTCAACTGTTTTTGCCAGCTGTTTGAAAAAATTTAAATCCCAGTGTTCCATCATGCTTGTCAAGCAAGTCACACACAGATTTGACCCTGTGCCTCCTACAGTTATCATCCTGAGTGTAGGAGTGTCAGTGTTGTTCTTTTTGGACACGAAGTCAGCTGACACCTCAGATTCTTGGACGATAATCTGACCTACTGCTCGTCAAAGCTACCTAAGGTGTCCAATCTAATGAAACGATAAGGTGCTTGTGATGGCGATGGTGATGGTGGTGTGTGGATGCACCTAAATGTGTAACAGAGCTGTATGTATGGCTTTGGGAAACTGCTCAGTCTATGAGCCTCTGTAAGCCCAGCTATATAGCTGACTCTGAAAAAACCTTCCCTAGAATAGATCCAGATAATGGATAGAGTTAAATGCGGAGTTTGGTGTATTTAAAAGTCACTCATGGACTCGTCACTGAATTCAAAGTAATGTACATATTGTAAAGATGTGCTGCTCAGGCTGTTTGCATTCACTGTAAAAATCCGGAGGTGTGCATTTGGACGACAATGATGCTACGCTTGTACAACAAACCGTCTCTTTCCTGAAAGCGCAGTGAGTCAGTGTACGTATGTGGTCCACGCCTGTCCGTTCACACCTCAAGAGTCCATGCGCACACACGCCCAACAGCCATATGGACTCGTGTTGTAGTAACAATCAGACATTCTTAATGTTCCCAAATGCTGAATTATGGTCAGTCATTAGTCTTTATTTACACCTGACTATGGTTAATGGAAGGCTTTTCTTTCGCTACATGCACACGGTACGAGTGTTTCTTTTCCAAACCAAACCGGCTTCGGTTCTCGTTCTGCAGAAGTAAATCTGATCGGTTGCTACGGAGCAGCACCCTGAGCCCGCAGGTCGTCTCGTCATCCAGGCGTGTCAAAGGTTCGCCCAGAGTGCAGCGGCTAAATCCAAACCAATGATGAGGAGAGGGAGAGTGGGCTTGGGGTGGAGGTGGGAGGGAGTGTGGAAGAGGGTGAAGTATAGATTCTACTTGTGGAAAAAAAAACCAACGAAAAAAAAAGGGAAAAAAGTACAGAAGACAATTTGGCGCAGCATTTTGTTTTGCTCAGCCTGGCCACTGTGCCAGGAGATGATTTGAGTGTTGGTTATTTTTCACAAGAGTATGTGATTGCACAAAAAAGTAGATGCTAAACAGAGGCAGATGGTGGCAGATGGGGGAGGTTGGAAGAAGGTGGCTGGGAAACCTGGAAATCTATACTGCCGTACTGGTGTAAAAATAACAGAGCACAGCCTGAGCCAGCGCGCCAAGTTCCAGAGATGCAAAGTAGAGGGGGATTAAAGAGAGAAGGAGAACGAGAGAAAGATTGGAGGATGGGTGAAAGGATGAGTTTTTTTTTTTCTCGCATGAAAACCGATTTATTTATTTATTTTTTTACCAAGTAAAACACACTGACCATCACCAAGTCATATTTTAATGTAAATGAAATTAAGTCCTGTGAGCATAATATGTAATTATATGATATTAATGATGGATTCCTCAAGATATACTTCAGAACTAGATCCGGTGCTAAGCTACTGTATGATAATTATATTAATTATTTCCATACTACACCAGCATGAAGCACATGTATGATTGAGTGGTTTGGCAATTAAAATAAGGACCAGTTGTGTGTATATGAATGTCTGATGAGAGCTTGAAGAATAAGTCTATTCAGATGCATATACAGGTATATCCTCTGGTCCTTTTCAAGTGCTCCCCCCGCCCCCCACCACCCCCCTTCGGCGTGTGTGTGTGTGTGTGTGTGTGTGTGTGTGTGTGTGTGTGTGTGTGTGTGTGTGTGTGTGTGTGTGTGTGTGAGAGATCATCCACATTCCCTAGCCAAGATGGGCTAAGCTGATGGAGGCTGCTTGTTCCACTGCCCTGCTGGTGGAGCGGCAGGCTCTCTGTGCCACTCGCTCCTCTGCCAGCCTTGCCCATCGGCGAGTGGTGGGAGCAGCAGCAGTGCCACATGGCAGTGGG
The DNA here is from genome assembly GCF_014805685.1 of Silurus meridionalis. Taxonomy (NCBI): domain Eukaryota; kingdom Metazoa; phylum Chordata; class Actinopteri; order Siluriformes; family Siluridae; genus Silurus; species Silurus meridionalis. Next base: position 22,199,446 of record NC_060885.1, read on the forward strand.
AGCAGGGGCCTGTTCTGGAACAGGGGGACCCCAACCGGGCCTGTGTGTGTTAATCGCATCCCTGCCTGCAGCCGAGCTGCTCACACCCGCTCGCAGGACAAACAGCCTGCTTTCTCTCTTTCTTTCTCTCCTCACACACACACACACACACACACACACACACACACACACACACACACACACACACACACACGGAATAGCCTTCACATTCTTTACACGGTTCACAAAGTCACTAAAGTGCAGTCAGAGTGGCTGTAGTTTTAATTACAGCATGGAAATCACAACCCACTCTTAGCAAAGTTAGATTTATTAACAATGTTCCAGTTATTATTACCAAGTTTTTTTAGAATTGACCTGGTCTAAGCGGAATAATCAAAAACAATTAAGATTTATAAAATACCAGTGGTGGATGGTACTTCAGTAAAATTAAAAGTGCTCCCTTTAATCTTTTACTTAAGTAAAAGTACAAAAGTATTTGCCTTTTAATGTACAGTACTTAAGTTTCCAAAGTACTATGATTTATTATAACTATAATGTTCCTATTATGATTTTTGTCATAAGACTCTTTATTAATCACCTCAGTTTATATGAAAAGACTCTGTTACTCTCAGTACAACACAATCTATTAATAGAATGATGTTAATGATTCAAACGCTGATTGATCTATTTCATTATCATGATCCCAAAACCTTCTTAAAAAAAATCACACAAATAAGGTCACGGGTGTTGTGGCGAGTTCGAGTCAGGAGTTTCCTCCATCATTTATTCCTCTCAAAATGTTCTGCTTGCTGTTGAACTGATGCTGAACTGTATATTGGTGATAAGTGGATACCGCCAAGCGTCAATCAAAACGAGTTCTTTGCTGCGCGTTTAACCAGTTATGTTTTTATCAATAAAAAGGAACGACTGATTTCGTATAATGTATTTGAGTAAAAAGTATGATATTTGACTTTGCATGAAGTGAAGTTACAGTAAAAGTCTCCACAAATGAAAATACTTCAGTAGAGTAGAGATACGAGAAAAAGCTACTTAAGTACAGTAACCAATTACATTTACTTCCCTACTGCCCACAACTGAAATAATGCTGCTTGATGCTGCAAGACTTTTTTTTTTTAAATAATTTGAAATAGCAATTTTATTAAGGTTTAAAATAACCTTGTGTATCAAGTCAGTTAAAATATATAGTAAGTTCAATTCACTTTCGAATTCTACATTAAAATGAATTTTACTAGCAAACGCAAGAGATTCTTCGAAGTTTTCATTTAAATTAAATAAATTGAATTCCAAAGGAACTCTTGACATTAATAATGAGCACTAGCTTTGTACAATCTGTGCTATTATGACAATTTTTTTATTTATCAATTTGACATGTTTGACAAACACTAAGCTAACAGCATTTCGGAACGCTTCGAATGTTGAAAACAGATGGAGGCCGCTGGTGTAAGTGTTGTATTTATTTTGATTAATGCAGTCTAGATATTTTGTTGAATGTAACATACAGAAATCTGTATTTGCGGGAATGTCTGATCGTTACGAATTGCACTGGCTTTCATACCTTTCTGTTTGCTGTTATGTTACATTTTCGTGTGAGACGTTAGAGATGGTAATGCACCTGATCTTGTTTGAAAATTAAGTGCGATTTTTTTTGGTCAGAAGGCTGTTTCTCTGCACGCGAGCTCGTCATCCTCGCTTAATCAGGAAGCCAGCGCCAGGCCTCAGTGCGAACTCGCACAGCTCTACCTGCTCTTAAAGATCAGAGAGGAGACATCGTTATCACTCGACTCCCAGCATATGCTTAACTGGCTCGTGGCCAGCCAGTCTTGTCATTAGTCAGACATATTAATCAGGAAGCTCCCTCTGAAAAGCTGCCTCTCAAGTGCACTTCTCCAGCTACTGTGCTCCAATCCCCCCCTTCAACTCGCACCAATCACACACATGAGGTGTGTGTCAGGTGTGTCCGTGAGGAAGCCACTACTGCAGCACCCGTCACTAAGCTTTGATCACATGATGCTCTAGGAGTTCAAGGCTCTGTGTACAGGTTCCAGGCAGTCGGTTGGTTCAGGTGGAGTGACCTCTGATCTCACGCAGTTCACGCTCTGAAGCCTCTAGCCATGCTTATTTATTTATTTATTTATTTATTTATTTATTTATTTATATAACTAACCAGCCTGTGAGTGGTTGAGCAGTAGTCAGCGAGCTCGTTCACATAAACACTAAACAACTGTGTGTTTAGTGTGATTCTCTGAAGTCTTGCCACTCTCCAGTCATTATGAGTAATTATTGAGCTGTGTGTTTGTGTGTGTGTGCGTGCACTGAATAATTTTTGCTCTGACAGCCAAATGATGGCCCCTTGCAGAATTTTAAATCTTGACTGTTAATTATTGATTGATTGATCGGAGTAGCTTTTTTGGTGCCACTCTATTCATTCCACATAAACTATACACACTATTATCATCTGAGGATGTGTGCGCTGTCATCGGTGCAGTGCAGATTTCATTCTTAATATACACTATATAAACGATAGTTTGTGAACACCTGTCTAAGGTTACAGTTAGGGGTAAGGGGTTCCACAATTCCACATTTAGTCCCCATTTGCTGTTATTAAAACTTCCGTTCTTCTGAAAAGATATTTCACTTGGTTTTGAAGTGTGTTTGTGGAAATTTGTGCTCATTCAGCCACAAGGGTGTTAGTAAAGTCAGGTACTGATGTAGGTGAGGTGAGGAGGCCTGGGGTGCAGTCAGCGTTCACATTCATCCCAAAGTTTTTGAATAGGGTTGAGGTCAGAGCTCTATAGCAGGAGATCTTCCACTCTAACCCATGTAAAGCATATCTTCATGGTGCTCACTTTATGTACAGGTTTGTGTCTCAGAGTTAAAGTGAAAGGAAAATGTAATGCTACCGCATCCAGAGACATCCTATAGAATTGTGTGCAACTTTGTTGTAGCTCAAGGTGGTTTCTCAGTGTTTAAGGTATTGGACATTGAAACAGAAGGTCATGAGTTTAAAATCCCAGCACCATCAAGGTACCGCTGCTGGGCCCTTTACCCTCAACTGCTCAGTTGTAAGTTGCTCAGGATAAAGGCGTCTGTTAATTTCCATAAATGCAAATGTGGTAACAGTTTGGAGAAGATGCACATATGGCTGGAAAAATCCAGTGTCCCAATACATTTATCCATCAAGTGTATTTTGTGTCTTGCATTTAATGGATGTTGCATCGAATTTCCCCTTGGGATCAATAAATCGTAATCTTTTAAGGACAACTCTGCTATAAATTCATATACCGTACTTGCGGATAAAAAAAAGGGAGGTCTTCATCACTTGGCATACCAGATTTCTATAATTCATCTATAGCTGAACAAATCAGAAATTCATTAGCTAGCCCACTTTGTGAAAGCTCCACAGTGATGCCCAGTTGTCCAGAAACCTAACTGACTAGAACAATAAGCACCATAATATAATAGCACACTGCAGACTAGTTAAATAATTAAGGAAAAACTAAAGTCTAAATGACTGGCCAAAGAAAGAGACAAGTCATGATCAGTTTCTAATGTAGCACATTGTTTGTACCCTAAACTAAATGCAGCAACTCGGAGTTCTGACCATCAAGTGTCTTTTTCCTCCTTCATTGGCAGTTGTCTTTTTTTATTCTCTCAACATGTTAATCTATGAGTTCATTGGAAAAAACGCAGTATGAGAGCAGTGGCTTTGCACTTAACTTTTTTTTTTTTTTTTTTTTTTTTTTATAAAGTTTCTTCAGTGTTTCTCCTCTGAGAATCATCCATGTCATCTGTGATTGCTAATTAAACCACCTACTAAAATTAGTTCCACCAACAGCCAGATTGCGACTCGGCCAGACAGTCAATAGAAAGTAGTTTTTTTTTTCTTTCTCTGGTTGGTGGATAAAAGATGAAAAGCATCGATCAACAGCTTTCTGAACCATATAGTTCATATAGGACTATATAGATTTAATATAAAGTGGGATTTTTATGTATGTGAAGTGTTTAATTAATATGATACAGTACAGTACAGATACTGTGTGTGTGTGTGTGTGTGTGTGTGTGTGTGTGTGTGTGTGTGTGTGTCATCAGGTACTGGAGGATAACGATTATGGCCGAGCAGTAGACTGGTGGGGTTTGGGTGTGGTGATGTATGAAATGATGTGTGGCAGGCTGCCCTTCTACAACCAGGACCATGAGAAGCTTTTCGAGCTCATCCTTATGGAGGACATCAAGTTCCCCAGGACGCTGTCAGCTGATGCCAAGTCTCTGCTGTCAGGCCTGCTAATCAAAGACCCTAACAAGAGGTACAGGTTCCGTTCAAACCTACAGCTTTTTAATTACACTGTGAGAAAATACTGAATAACTTGGTGGAAAAAAAATAAAATAAAAAAAATAAAAATACCATCCTAAATAGACACCAAATTTAATTTATGTAATTGTGCATCAGCATGAAAGTTAGCGATGTGATGCATCGATTGAAAGTTGGCATTTCTATATTGCTGCATCATTTTAAACACATTAGCATCGGTAAAAAAATTTAATTATGTATGGTATATAATTATTAGTAAATGTGCTACACTTTTATTATTTAGAAAGTAAGCAATAATTTGTGACCAATATTTGATATGTAGATTGATTTTCTCAAGCGCGTTCTCTCAGCATCGCTGCTGCTACGTGAATATGACGTATCGCAACACTACTGAGACCGAGACGTGTCCTGAGATTCACCTAGAATACAGATTAACATGGCAGAGGTAGAGCTGCACCTTCCTGGAGACAGAACAGGAAAAAGAACCTCTGTTTTTTCCCATTGTTTTTCTTTTCTTTTTTTTGCGCTATAAAGGCCTGTATGTGAAAGGGGTCATGCGTTAGAAGTCAGAAGGAACTTAAGTTAATTGATGATTTGCTGTCTGTCTGAACCAAAGTAATGCAAGTGAACTATTTGCACCATATTGAATTTGCAGAGAATCATATTTTTTTTTCCATTGCATTAAATCGCATTTTTGTTTAATCGAATAGAAAATCGGATCACGCTGCAGCGTAACGGGGGGATCGTATTGCATCGCATCAGTAGCTGCTTCATGTGTATCTTTAATGTATCATATCTTTGGTTATGCCTTCGAGATGCGAATCGCCTACTACTGAAACTTGCAAACCCTCAGACTCAAGACTGCAAGACTGATCAATATGGCCCATGTACAAGAAGGGAAAAGGTGTAGAAGCATTTGTTACACATCAATTTGAATAAAATATTAAAGTGGTGGAGATGTTAGGTTAAAGTACAGCATTTGTGTTGTGATACATTGATATGCAATATTAATTTTAGGGAAAATATGGTTATGTTAACATTGTTTCTTTGTTTTGACATGTTTAATATGGTGTAAGTGGAATAATCAATTCTAAAAATCTACTAATTTTAACTATGAGTTTTATTAGGTTCTCTAGTGATAATCACATTTATATAAAATGTATACTATAACTGCTAGAACTCTATATTTAAGCAAATAAAAAATGTAAAGTAAGCAGGGTTTTGTCTGAATCACTTGAATCAGGCCTGATGTTATTTAAAATGATCCTTTATTAACGAAGAATAAATAAATTGCAACAATTTACAACATTAGAAACATGGTGATGGAGACCTAGTGATGTTTCCTGCTCACAATGTGGCTTTTGATATCTATAAGAGTGTCATACGTGTGTGCATCCTGTTCTTCTTCCTTTATAAATAAAGTGGGTTTTTTCTCATGTTTTATCCACAGACTTGGGGGAGGGCCGGATGATGCTAAAGAAATAATGCGACACAGTTTTTTTGCAGCAGTCGACTGGCAAGATGTTTATGATAAAAAGGTAAAAGAAGTCAGATGATGTTTCACTAAAGGTGTGCTGTTTATTTATATATATATATATATATATATATATATATATATATATATATATATATATATATAATTATTATTGTCATTATTGTTATATCTTATAGAAAAATAAAATGGGAAAAAAAAATTAAAAAGCCGTAGAAAAAAAAAAAGAACGTTTTGAAAAAATGTGAAAGTTTAAATCGCAAAAAAATGATGTGATGTATAAATTAATTTAAAAGCATAACATTTTTTACATAACATTCGGTAACCAAAGTTCCAGCATTCTGGTGAGAAGTGAGACTATTAATGTGAACCAGTAACTGGTTTATGGCAATTCTTGTTTGTGTCGAATTTGTGACTAATATAGTATTACACAAAAGAAAGTGCACCCCTCACATTTCAGCAACTATTTTAGTAGATCTTAAGGGACGATACTATAGAAATGAAATGTAGATATATTTTAGAGTAGTTAATGTGCCACTTGTGTAGCAGTACAGATTTACTGTCTTCTGAAAATAACTCAACATGCAGCCATTATTGTCAAAATAGCTGGCAACAAAGTGAGTACACAAGTGATAAGAGCAGTACGTTGTGTCCTATTCATCATGTACATGTTTTTGTCTGCTTGACAGGACCATACAAATGTGTGTATCGTGTATTAGAGCAGTTAAATTTTAATGCTTTGATTACAATTCTCCCACACTGACCACTGGATCTTCAACATGCCACCTCATGGCAAAGAAACTCAATAATTAGAATTGTTTCTCTTCACAAAAATAGCCGAGGCTATAAGATGATCAGTAACATCCTGAGTTACAGTACAGTGGCCAGAGTCATACAGAGGTTTTCCAAGATGGGTTCCACTCAGAACAGGCCTCGCAAGGATTGATCAAAGAAGTTGAATTATCATGCTTTGCGTCAGGTGCAGAAGCTGCTTCAAAAAACAGATGCACGAGTGCTGCAGCATTGCTTTAGATGTTGCAGAAGCGGAAGGTCCGCTTGTCAGTGCTCAGGGCCGAACAGCAGTTCTCCAACATAATAACGACCCCAAACTCACCGCCAAGATGACAACTGAGGAAGCTGAAGCTGAAGGTGAAGGAGTGGCCAAGTATGTCTCCAGACCTGAACCCTATTGAACACCTGTGGGGCATCCTCAAGCGGAAGGTGGAGAAGCTCCATGTGTCCAACATACAGCAGCTCCGTGATGTCGTTAAAGAGGAGGAAGAGGATCCCAGCAACCTGTGCAGCTCTGGTGAATTCCATGCCCAGGAGGATTAAGGCAGTGCTGGATAACAATGGTGCTCACACAGAATACTGACACTTTGGACACAGTTTTGTCATGTTCACTTAGGGTGTACTCACTTTTGTTGCCAGTTATTTAGACAATAATTACTATATGGTGAGGACAGTAAATCTGTACTGCTATACAAGTGCACATTGACTACTCTTAAATATATCCAATTAATTTATATAGTATCATTCCTTGAGAAGGCCTACTAAAATGGTGAAATGTGAGGGGTGTACTAACTTTTGTAAGAATCTGTGTGTCCCTTCTATGAAACCTACTGATAGTACTAGTAAGCTTCATGCTATTTGAAGATAGTACTATGATAAAGTGTATTTAGGTCAATTTTCTTCTTTTGGCTTAATGTATAATTATAAATAAAAAAAAACTAATAAATAATAAAAATTAAATTAAAAAGCACAAAATAAATACATAAATAAATGTTTAAAAAATACAGAAAAAAATGTTGATCACATGACTATTATTGATGTGTATGGGGTTGTTTATCGGGGTGTATGGGTCTGGGTCATTTTTTTAAAGGTTTATTTTATTTATGTGAGTTCTGAAAATAATGACATGGTGTTTCTGTATATACACACAGTATATATCCTGTTTAGAAAGCCATAATGCGATTATTAACAACAAACATTGTTTTATTAATATTTAATTGTGCTATTATCTGAGCCCGGGTCTGTTTCTGAGACAGAAATATTACCCTGAAGGCAGAGAGAACACAGTGTGTGTGTGTAGAGGAGGTGCTGTGTAAAACTCTGAGGTGTAAGATTGGGCCCTGCAGCTCACACACAACACGCAGTGTTACACCTGCACAAACAGGTGCTCTGTGTGGTTTTTTTTGTTGTTGTTGTTGTTTTTTGTGTTGGTGGGTTTTTTTTTCTTTCACTGCTCCGGCTTTCTTCTCACACTTCCTTCCTCAGCTGATACCTCCCTTCAAGCCTCAGGTGTCGTCAGAGACGGATACCAGATATTTTGACGAGGAGTTCACGGCACAGACGATTACAATAACTCCCCCTGAAAAATGTAAGTGTGCCATTTCTATTGTTATCCTGCTCTCTCTCCGTTAGATAAACATACAAACACACATCCCAGAATATTTTGTTGTTGTTTGTTCTTCCCACACTGAACTTACTGAATTTACACTTGACAGCACAAGGACACACACATACTTGTCACATACAGTGGGGTTTAAAAGGATGGGAAAATCTGGAGTTTTTCTTTTGTAAATAAACATGCTTTATAAATATTTTATAAATGTAGTTTCAATACATGTTTTAGATGTTTTTAATATTTCGAACAATGAAGGTAAATATTGAATATCTTGCACTTTTCGCAGGTCTTTATTTAAATGTAAGAAAATACGTGATATTCAGCATAAACTTGTGGAGTCTGTGTGAGATTAAGTGCAGTGTCATTAAAGCAAAAAAGGGACGTATCTCATACTAAAGTCTGATTCCACATTTCACTCAGACTGTTGTCAATAATATAACTAGTAATGAAATGTTGTATTAAATTAGCAAAGAAAGCACATTAGAAGCAGCACTCAGACTTTTAGAGCTCCTGGCGGTGGTCCAAATCAAATGTAGTGGATCTGACAAATCTACACACACACACACACACACACACACACACACACACACACACACACACACACACACACACACACACACACACAGGGGAAAAAGAATATGCACTTCCTAATTACTATAATACACTATATAGTAAAAGTATAACCTGTTTTTTTTTTCAGCCATATGTGTTTTTTTGTTTTTAACAAAATGTACCCACAAGGTGTATTTGATGCCTTAGGATGTGGTAGCACTAAATTTAGCCTTCACTTGAACTAAGAGACCCAAACCTGTTCCGGCATGGCGATGCCCCTGTACACAAAGTCAGCTCCATGAGGATATAATTTACACGGGTTGGAATGGAAATGGAATGAACACAAATCTCCACAAGCACACTCCAAAATCTAGTAGAACATCTTCCCAAAGGAGTGGAGGTTATTATAAGAGGAAATGGAGACTAAATGTGGAATAAGATGTCCAAAAAGCACATACGAATCTTACGGTTGGTGTCCACAAACCTTTGTCCATGTACAGTAATCCCAGTTTACTGCAGTGGTTCCAAAACCGCCCGCGAATAATGAAAAACAGCGACAAAAGGACGGCACCCCAAAAAAGCTAAGAAACATAAACTAACACACTTTAAACACACATACACACGAAAACATTTGCAAGAATACAGTAATTATATTTTTATTAATAAATTTCATTATTTCGACATAAAACTCCATTAAAACAATTCCCTATAAGTTTTTTGGTCTATCGTGTTATCTGCGAGAGACCGGAAAAAACAGCCGTGGCAAATGCAATTCCGCGATAAACCGGGGGTGCGAGATTCAAACAACAATTGAACCATTTTATTCCAGTCTTTATATCTTTTGAAAAAGCCCTATTGAGGCCATTCCACCTCTTTGATCGAGATGAATCTAAAATACTGCTCTTCTTCTACTTCTTTTGATGTTATATGTAATATTTCGCTTTTGATTAAAAAGTTTTTAATCAAAACCACTAAGCTACAGCTCTTGGTCCTTTAGCAAGGCCCTGAATCCACAGTTCCATGTGCACAAGGTTGCTGTGTGGCTCTGGTAAAGCATGGCACACATTTATTGGCATATTGATATTCTCTAAGAGCCAAGACACTACATTCTAAATCTGCTGTTTTGCCTTATTTTCCGCTTATGTAAGACTAATGTTTGAACTTTTCCTGATAACAGCTACTGACCCTAAAAAAAATAATTAAAAAAAATAAAGCATAAAATAGCCCCTGAAAATAGAACATTTCAATGTTTTTTTTTCTTTCTTTCTTTTTTAAATCAATGCAGCGAAAGTCTTGCCGTTTTCTTCTTTCGCAGGGTATATTTTTGTCCTCTTAGCACTGAAAGATTTGCATGAAACAATTAAAGAATGTTTGATGAGAACGGTTCAGCACTCAGATCTGACAGTTTTGATCAAGTTCTCTGCCAAGCTGAGGCTGTCGGCTGCGTCTTTGCCAACGCGACTCTGACTGTTTACCTGTTTTCTGCGCCGTTTATGTTCAAACAATCCCTTATAAATATGCGGCTGTCACTGATTCTGTTAAGGTGTTTGGTCTGTTTGCATCTTGGAGAAAGTCCTTGAATATATACAGTGTAATATATATATATATATATATATATATATATATATATATATATATATATATATATATATATATATATATATGGCTTACAGGAAACAGAGCGAATGACTGTATGTATACCATGGATATTCACAGGGTGGCTCAGACTTCTTTATCTTGCGGAAAAATGAACAAGCTTTCGGACGTGGATGAGAAAGAAGCAAAAGCAGCTTTTATTGCAGTCAGTCAGCAAGTCAGAACCTCTGCATCATTTGGCTGATGCTAGCGAATGCACTTTCAAATCCAAAAACCGCATTTTTTGTACTTTGATAATTTACATATTTCTCCAAGTTTCCTCCTCTTCCTTATTCATCAATTTCTCGTTCTTTAGTGGAAATCTCCTCTTCCTCATGGTATATTTATGTGATTTCTCTTTTCCTATACCCAACCTTAAAACATCTCTTGTTTTTCTGGCCTTCGATGTATAAGTATTTTTGTTTTACTCCCCCCGTTTATCGCGGTGGATTATTATTTTTTTTTTATGTTGCAGCCGTAAAACATCCTCCTACACACTTTATACACACACAGAAAACATTCGCTAGAATATAGCGAGATGAATTTTGTGTACATTCGTAGAAATACAGTACACTGTATCACATTAAAAGTGAATACTGTACAGTATACAGTTCTGCAGTAGCGTAGCCGATGCGTAGTCTCTCTGCTTGTTTGTTGGTTGAAGTGTCATTATGTATATATTTTCAGCACCACACAGCACACTTTTGTGAAAACACTGCGTGCTCTTTGTCTCTTGTGCGACTGTATGATATACGCTGAACAGTTTTTTATGTATACAGTACTGTACTGTATAAAAATGTCTCTGCATTTTATAATTAATAACTACATTTTTATTAATACATTTCCTAATTTCAACAAAACACTCAAAAAAAAAAAAAAAGTATTTTGTTCCATCTTGCTGTCCACGAGAGAGAAATTATTTTGTGGCAAATGCAATTCCGCGATAAAGCGGGGGATTAATGTATTCTCTCAATTTTACACCTAAGTATATCTACATAACTGTTCTACGATCACTACTGAGATTAATAATACTGAAATAAGTTACATTAACTTATACCAAATAATGCTAGATGATATTGGTATAAGGTGTAAAGTAAAGCTGGCCTAAGATAAATTTCTCTAACATAAACTCTCTAACATGTCTTTTTTTTGTGTGTGTGTGTGTGTAGTTGATGAAGACGGGATGGACTGCATGGATAACGAGCGGCGGCCGCATTTCCCTCAGTTCTCCTACTCGGCCAGCGGGAGAGAGTGAGTCCCACACAGCCAGCACTGCCTCATCATCATCACGCTTTACCACTGGAACAGACTAGTCCTACAGCTTTTACCCAGTCAGACTTAGCCCAAACAAAGCTTCCCTTCTCCACTGGGACTCTCTTCATCATCCTTCACACAGGCCAAGAGCTCCAGGACACGCTTGGCTTTTAATGCTAATGGGAATTTTGCACGTCGGGCTGAGCTGAAATCCAGTCCGCTTAAATGCCCCAGACTGCTGGGGAGAAGAACTGTGGTGTTTGTTTACTTTCGTGTGTTTAGTTGTGTGTGTTTTTTTTTTTGTTCCTGCATTGAGATGCTTAAATATGTTCACATGATTGGGCGCGAAAGTGAAAAAGCACTGAAACTGCGGAGCACCTTTCTATTTTCAGTCCATCCCCCTGTGTGGCTTAAGATTCACATGATGTACATTCTTTTGAGCGCTGCGTGTCGTGTGATTGTCTGATATGAAGTACAACCGAATGCCTCCGTTCTTGTGGTGTCCAAAAACTGCCATAGCAGTATACTCAGGCTGCACAGGTGTTGAGTTGGGAAAACATGCTTCACTGAAGATTCTCACGGGCAAGGCCACTCGCATCACTAGCACTCACGTTTAATGCCCAGACAGCACTCAGCACACACACACACACACACACACACACACTGTGTTCATGGCAGTAATGGGTGTCAGGATCTGCTGTGTTCCTCAGCTAGCATTTCAGTATCACTGTGGCACTGGAGTACTTTTCATTCTTTTACTTACTCAGCAAACGGGTTGAGAAAAAAAACACGATAAGGGGAGTGGGGAATGGGGTGGGGGTTTCTTAGTTTTAGATGTTATGAGCTGAATAGTCCTGTGAATCTGAGCCATACAGCACCGTACCTCCTGATCCTTCAGGTACGCTTATCTACTGGGATCAGCAACGCCTCGAATCAGAACAATGTGTTCCCGTATGGTGTCGATCGCTTTTGCTTTGCCCGGGATTTCCTCCTTCACGGGTCATTCCTGTTTTTCCGTCCGACGGTCACATGACTGACTGCGTGAGTAAAGTGAGTTGCGATCGTCAGTTCTCCATGGTACGTTCAGCACACGGGTTCTCAAAGTTCTCCTAATTTGTCTGAGACGAAAAATAAATAACACAGCGGCTCAAGTGAAGCTCACGTGTCCTGACAGCATGTAGATGCACTGTAGTGTGTCCTGTTGTGTTAAGGAACAGAGTTAGATATCTAGAAAAGAACGGCTTTAGAATGTAAATCGAGCGATGCACAGGTAGGCCTTTTGTTTCGATTAGCATTTTTTTTTTTTCCTAACATGTCGCAGTGAAGACGGCATTGAGAAGCCCGTTCACATGCTTTTTCTGTGCAAGGTGAGTTTTTGTAGTAAAAGCAAAAGCAACAACCACAAAACCACCACAGAATTCCGTTCAAGAAATATAAATAACACGGCACAGCACCGAGAAGCCCTAGCTAGTGACACTTCAATCCCCTGTGTGGCTTTTCATCCCTCTCTTACCTCTCATCGGTCTTTGTTAAATACAAGGGGGATCAAAAAGTTTTGAGACTGGCCCTGTTTACAAGAAAGTACTTTATTTATCTATGCTTGCACACTTTCACACTTTTTTATGTTTACGTCACCTTCAAAATAGTCCCCTTGCACAGCAATACAGCGCTCCCGGCGTTCCTGCCACTTCTGAAATGTGTCCCAGAAGTGTTCTTTTTTTGCGATACGCCCTGGATTCTCACAGTGGTGTCAAAACGGCGAACCTTTGAGCCGAATTTTCATCTTCAGGAAGTGGGCGAAGTCTGTAAGATTCAAAATCTGGCGAATAGGGTGGGTGCTGAAGTGAGATCACGTTGTTTCCGGCTCACGTGTGAAACTCACGTGTGAGGAGAGTGAACAGTTGTGATAACGCACATGGTCAGAATAGCATAAGTTGCACATCTCTCGATGTAAAATGTCTTTTGGCACGCTGACTTAGGAAGGTCGGTGCTCCCGGTGACTGCGCGTGCAGCCTTGTGCTGCCATCTGTTGGCGAGTCACAAAACTAGCCTCGAAACTTTTGAAATATCACCTCGTACGCAGGTCTACTTTGTGATTGGAATGGTGTTAGAGCAGGTTTTCGGGCTGCGCTTAATGTCGAAGTAGAGAAGGTAGGCTGGAAGAATCCGAGTTGGTCAGACCAAATCTAAGTGTTGTGTGTCTAATGTTTTTATGTTTAAAACGTATAGTACATTCCTCGAACCTTTAACAGAGTGTTTTTGCCGTGTCTCCTTTTTATTTTTACGAGCCGGCGGTATTAGTTTTATGCTTTGCATTAAGTCATTGTGAAGTGCGCGATAAGGGTAAGTTTGCAAAACTGTATCAGGTGGATCAGGTCAGATATCACGAGGTGTAGCAAATCGAATTGTGTCCGTGTGGGTTTCCTCAGTGTTCCCTTGGTTTCGTCCCTCACTTGAACATAACAGGAGGTGGATTAATGACTCTAAATTGCCTCTGGGTTTGAACGAGCGTGTGTGTGGCTGTACGTACAATGCTGCTGGGAATTAAGAGGAATTAAGAAGAAGCTCAGCAGTGTTTTAGGTGTAAACGGAAGTGAATGAGGGGTTTGAGTGGATGCACTGTTGATGGTCTTGTATGGTGATAATGATAAGGAGGATGATGAAGATGGTGTTATTTATTTGTTGGTTATAAAGAAGAGCAAGTTGCGATGTTGGGCTTGACTGTCGCTCCTCCATATGAGGACGTCACGTCAATAAAACGTGTGTAAATTCTAGCTGTGGGTGTGTGAGTGCGTGTGTCTCGGAGTTTGTATGGACCTGTATACAGAGATGTCACATTCCTTTGATGGTCATACCATAGGAAATGAAATGCTATTAAACCTAGAGACTGCACTGATAACGAACATGAACTAGTTGCCTTGTTTCTTCCCAGTTGCGGTTCATTTGGAGAGAAAGCGCTCCCGCTCTTAGTTTACTGCGACGGTAAAACTCGCGTCAGGACCACGCTACTGCAAATTGCAAGAGCTTCTGTCTTCCAATATTTGTTTGATTTTTTTTGTTTGTTTTCATTTTCTTTTTTTTGTGATTTTCGCTGACGATGCTACCTAGTGAGAGGTGAACGGAGTGGGATCGTGCTGTTTTTTTGCGTTCATTTTAAATTAATTATTTATCAAGTTGAAAATCGCTCATTTTGTTGTCTGTTTTTTTTTGTTCTTTTGCTTCTTCTTTAGGTACGTTTATAGAGTTCTAAGTAATAGCAAATCTGAAAAGAAAAAAAAAGTTAAAATAAGGTGTGCTTTTTTTTTTTTATGTATGATGCAGCTCTTTTTCAGTATCGAGTTGAATACGGCTTGTGTCGTCTTTATAAATGTGCACGTGTAAAGGGAGTCTTTCGTATGGCGTGTGTGTGTGTGAGAGAGAGAGAGAGAGAGAGAGAGAGGTGTGTGACACTGTGTGTTGGTTTCTTGCATGTTTGGGACCTGAGTGCTGATCCAGTAAAACTGCACTGCACTCTGTTGAAAAGAGGCTTTGGCACTACAGGCCAAAAAAAAAAAAAATAATAAAAAACCCACCATACACCACTTTTTAAAACTCCATAGTCACAAAACTTGGCTTTAAATTATGTATAACAGCACTTTCATGTCCATTTCTCTTTTTCTATAGTTCAGCTCAAAAAATGAAACAAAGGTTCCTGCTTTAAGACGGAAAAAAGGACTTGAAAGCACATGTTCCCTTCACGCGCTCCTTTTTTTTTTTTTTTTTTTTTTAAATTAGTAATAGTAACAGAGTTTTGCTTTGTAAAGCGTTACGCTGTGAACGTGGTGAGACACTGCCAGGAGTTTTGCTTTTGGTGCCGACTTTTTCCGGCTCTCGCTCCCCTTCCCCAAGCGTCTCCTGGAGCTTTCTTCGGGAAAAGTCAGTCATGACCGGGCGATGCCGCCTCGACTGTTCCCATCAGGAGCCGTGCTCAACAGCAGAAACCCGGTATAAAAAGTCTCGCAGTCTTTGAGTCTCAGGCTGCTTGTGCTGCGTCCAGCACGGCTACGGTGGCCTGCTCCGAACGACGGAGTAGCGAAGAACTAGCGTACGCGAAGGAGCCGTGTGAGCTGATGGGTTCCATCCTTACTTACTGCAGGGTCTTGAAGAAATATTTTACACCTCAACGTACACACTTTGCTGCTACTGTTTGTATCGTCTACAACATAATTTCTTGTTCTCTTGCTCCTGGTAGTGTATTATGAACAAGCATGAATTGTAAAGTATTTATTTAAAAACAAAAAAGAGAAAACCTGCGGGGGTAAAAAAAAACAAACTTGTAATAAAATTTTACGGCCATGTAGCTTTAGATTTTGTGACATTTCTTGCCCTTGCTAGCTCTGTCATTAGATCCATGTTAAGATCTAGACATGTCGTTGAGTTTTTATGCAGAAGGGACTTGATTCTAAAAAAAGACAAAAAAAAAAACAACAAACCGAAAGAACTGTATTACAGGTTGGGATATTTACTGACTAAAAGAGAATGCTTATTTCATGACTATATGGCCCACGGCGATGTGAAAAAAAAAACGCTGATCTATGAGAAACCTTTTTTGTACACTGAACATCCTTAGTATTTTTACATGTAAATGTATATGATAGGGATGCACATTATTTTCCTTCTTACAGACTGCTTAAATAAAACACTGTCAATCTGTGCTCACTTCGCCTCTCGTTCGCTCTTGCCTACTTCCTTTCCTCCGTCCCTTCTTCCTTTCATCTTTTCTTGTAGTCTTCGAGGGGAAATGCGCGTTCGGAGGAGTTCTTCTGTGTCGTTTACGGCCGGTTCGACGGGAGTCGGGTTTGAACGTTTATTTGACGAAAGCGTGTTTACAAAACAAAAGTTCCAAACATGGACAAACACATGAAAAACGTGTAAAAACAGCAAATAAATTAATCTTTAAATTATCGTTCAAAAATGTACATTGCAAATACATGTTTGGTATGCACCACAAATCAGTGAGTATTGAACATAATTTAGCAAATCCATGTGTGTAGAGGGTGTGGCGTGTGTGTGTGTGTAAGAGTGATGGAGAGGGAGAGAGCGAGAGAGAGGAGGGGACGGTGTGTGTGTGTGTGTGTGTGTGTGTGAGAGCGAGAGTGTTAGTGACCGAGAGCCAGCACTGCTGCTGTGTATGCAGTATGGACTGTGATGTCACACGACCCCCTGCAGCCATCACACGCACAAACTCGCACCCACACACCCACTTCTTACTTGTAGCCAAAAAAAAAAAATCCCTCATGAGTTCGGAGTAAAGCCGTGGCGATGGCGCTCCGTCGGTGTGATCGGATTAACTCCGTCGAGAGAGAAGGAAATAGCCGCCCTCACACTGTTCCGAGAGTTTCTCTCCTCTCGGCTGGGAACTGAGGGAGGAAATACAAAAGCGCTCGCTTCAGTCAGTTGCACAGATTGAGCTGTACACGGGGTTCAGCGGCGCTTATAGAAAAATGCATTTACTCTCGATAACCGTCGATCCCGACTTCCCGCTGTTACACAAACACTCGAATAGAGATCCTTTTTAAACAAAAACCCGACCACAAACGCGCCATTCGGCAGGCAGCCCTGTGTGCGCTCCTGCCGAGCTGCTGCTCCAATCATCCAGCGTTCACGTTAAACAATACGCATATAAAGTGCAGTTTGTACTCGTACACAGGTGCTTTTTATTTCTGCTATTCAAGCGAGAGGCGTCGGCATCATTCGAACAATCAGTTTTTTTCTTTTCTTAAATACTGTTAAGCAGTACTGGGTAGTGTCTCAGGGTCTGAGCTTTGCTGCGCTTCTCATCCAGCAGCATTAATTGAGGATCATGTGAATGCAGTTGAGGAATGCAACCTTGAGCTTCTTCGAATTCCCAGTACGCAACTGGTGTCTCCTTCCTCCTACAATCTCCCACGGCCTCGCATTCGAAAAATGAAAAGCTGCAACGCAGGATGAGGGATGCATCAAAAGAGACGCCTTTGTCGTATTATCATGAGGTTGATTGTGTCACGTGTATGGATGAAGCTTATTTACGCACAGAGGAGACTTCAGAAAGCTCCTCTACGTTATTAACACGGAGTCAGGCATCAGAGTGATTCAGGTTTTATATGGAGAAGGAATCTGGGACGGATTCGGGGACAGAGACGAAGACCTTAAAAATTATCCAGCCAGAAACAAGCTAAAGCTACTGTGGAAAACAAATCTTTTAGACATTTGACCTTGCTGTGACCCTGAGCCCGTTCCAAAATCTAATCAGTTCATCTGCTGTTTCTGATCATTAATCCTTATAAATCCTACAAACATTCAACCTCGCGTTTCTGAGATATCACACTAACAATAATCACACGACGACAGAACAGACAGCTGAACATACAATCCGAAAACAATCACAGGAAAACTTAATGGTGGGGGCATAAAAAATGTAAGGAATAATAATGAAGGAATACAACATAAAAGAGAAGAATGAAGTAAAGAACGAAGTGAGAAACAAAGGAAAAGTAGGTGGAAGAATCAAATTGAAGGAAAATGGCATTTTTTTTATGGATGGACAGTTCGATGAAAAAGTGGAGAGTAAGGATGGAAGGAGGAAAAAGGAGAGTAGAAAGAAAGGAATGAAGGAAAGAAATAGAAAAGGAAAATAGACTGAATAAATGGAGGGAAAGAAGAAAAAAATATGGA
This sequence comes from Silurus meridionalis, assembly GCF_014805685.1. Classification (NCBI taxonomy): domain Eukaryota; kingdom Metazoa; phylum Chordata; class Actinopteri; order Siluriformes; family Siluridae; genus Silurus; species Silurus meridionalis. Next base: position 22,217,788 of record NC_060885.1, read on the forward strand.
TGGATGAACATGAAAGTAATATGCAAGGGAAGAAAGGAAGGTAAAAAATGTAAGAAATGAACATTTGATGTGAATATTTCAAAGAAAGTAAGAAAAAGGAAAGCAATAATTGAAGAAACGAATACAAATGAAGATGAGAAAAGGAAAATCTGAAAAGGGAAGTTGGGGAGGAGGTGAAAAAGTCCAAAACAGTAACTTTATTTTGTGTCAGATTTTTTCACTGAAGCACAAGAAGCCTCTTGGAACTTCTGCTGCTTGTTCTCGTGCTAAACGCTGTGAACTTTCTGCACGAGGCTGCTTGGAGCTGCGTGTTGATTTTGTTTCTCTGAGGGAGAGCGGGAGCTGTTAACTCTCACCTCTCTCCTAACAAAACAACAGCATGGCAGTATTAACAGAGCTGCGAGCGACGGCGCTTTGCAGAGTGGCGCTCTGTTTGCCATAATCTTCTACAGATGTCAGCGTGCGGCTAGTCACTGTCTGTTGCTGACGCGCCTCTAGCAGCAATCTGGATGAGCATCTGTGGACGCCTAGTCTTGCGTGATGTGCAGCCATGGCTACCAGCTGCTGTGCTACTTGTGCTCTCTCTCTCTCTCTCTCTCTCTCTCTCAGCTGACATGGAAGTAGACTAAACATGCTATCAGCGCAGTTGGAATTCCAGCGATACCTTTTGTGATCGCAAACTTGCGTACGACTTTCGTCATTTTTATACATATGCGCAATCAATTGGTGGATGAAAAACACAACCCGTGTGAGTAAAAGTGGTGATACACCCAGTAAAATATGACTCCAGTAAAAGTGCTCCCTTAAACTTTGAAAACATGAGACCAAATAAAATTTTTTTTTTTTTTATCGCACAAACAAGGCCACGGATTTTGGGGCAATTTAGAGTCAGGCGTTTCTTTAAAGAGATACGTTTTTATCCGGTCATAAATAAAAAAAAAAAAAAACCCGAAAATACAGTAAAGAACAGATATGCAAAAAAAGCTACTTAAGTACAGTAACGTATCACATTTACTTCATTACTGTCCGCCACTGCACTCGTAAAAACCTCTACAACTATTCGACGCTAAACATCAGGATATACAGCGTTTGTTTTCTGCGGCTACTACGGAATGTAAAGTGAATCGCTTCCTGTCTATCGGCATGGAGCGGAGGCCTCACCTGTACACGCAGGTTGCTCATCTCTTCAGTGAGAAGCTGCCTCTCGTGCACGAGCTGGTTCTGTCTGCTGAGCAGCTCCAACACCTGCTGAGCACTGGACTGACAGTGTTGATCCAGCTGCTGCAATCTGCACACACAACAATCCTGCATCACCACACACACACACTACAAACCTGCTTTGTTTACAGCTTCAGTGATGACTTCCGAACACACAGCTAAGCACATGACATAATACATCTCCATTTGCTGTTTTTCATGATGTGGAGTTTATCAGAATAAGATTACATTTGCACCAATGTTTATTTTAGATCATGCTGGCTGCTTTCCCAGTTTATTTTTTAAAGCTATTTATTGCAACAACAAATCGATTAAGAATAGATTTTTTTATAATTATGAGTATTTGGGCTCATAAAGTAATAAAGCTATTAAATAAGTGACAGATAGCTGGCTCATTCTAACTAATGATTGCACTGATGATGGAAATGAAAAAAACAAAACAAAACAAAACACACTCTTATTACACAAATCAAACGCTTTTCAATAACCTGCTTGTTTTTTCAACTGCTAGACACTAGAAGGACAAAAGTATTGAAACACCTGACTTTTCCATCCATACCTGATCTTTCTCCAAACTGTTACCACACAATATTACAGGATGTTCACAACGAGACTTGTATGACAAAGCCCCTGTGCACAAAGCCAGCTCCATGAAGATATGCTTCACATGGGAAGGTTTGAGTGCTTTAAAACTCTGACCACAACCGTTTTTGCCCTCTATTGTATATTGGAGAGTCCAAAACTGTTGCCCCAACAACTGAAGCACAAAATGACAATCTGTCTCTACACGTTGTAGCATTAACAATTTCTCTTCATGAAACTCAGACCTGTTTCCCAGCACGGTGATGGCCTTGTACACAAAGCAACCTCCATGAGTAGCAGAGTTGACCTCTACCACACTGAACACATTTAGGATAAACTGGAATGCTGACTATATACTTTGTTGTCTGACCTCACTAATTCTCATGTGGTTCAATGTGTAAATCCCCACATGCTTCCCCAAAGAGTGGAGCACAGGGAGAATTAAATCTGGAATACGATGTTTAACGTATAGCACATAGGACTGTGATGCCTGGTGTTCGCATCCTTGCAAACAACAGTGTCTTTAGGTTTGCTAAGAAAACAAATGATTTCATTCATAAATTAAAAAAAATAGTAAAATGATCAAAGTCATCATTTTAATTAATACAATATTTTTCCAGAGAAGATAAATAAGGGTGTTATTAAGGTATTGATGTAGGTGAGGAGGTCTGGGGTGCAGTCAGTGTTCCCTTTCATTCCGAAGGGTTGAGGTCAGAGCTCTATAGCAGGCCACCTATTTTCATAAAGTGCATTGTCATGCTGGAATTGGTTTGGGTCTCCTGGTTGTAAAGTAAAAGGAAAATTGAATGCTACTGCATCCAAAGAAATCCTATTCAATTATGTGTCTCCAACTTTGTGGTGACAGTCTGGGGAAGAAAAAAAAAAAAGTCAGGTGTCCCAATACTTGTCCACATAGTGTATATACATATGTCATAGCTATAAGGATCTTCGAGGGTAAAGACATTTCAGTGTGTTAGTTTGGATAAATAGCACTCTGTCATTTACCTGTAATCCATGTAAATTCCTAAATAGAATTCTGGATAGATTCCTAAGTCAGTTTCTAACCATTTTATTTAACCAGATTATAAAAGTAGCAACAAGTTGCTAGGCAACAGAGGACTTTTTACAACCAGATGCACACACACACACACATCAGAAAGGATAGGAAAGCAAAATCTATCGGCTATAATGTTCATGATGAAAAGAAAAAAAAAGTGTCAGGTGGATGATGTTACACGCGATTGAAAAACAAATGGATAAAGTATTGACATTAGATTCGTCAAAAAGAAAACTCAAGGCGCTGTTTAGTGACAGGCAAAAGTAAAAAGTGAACTTGAATGAACTATGAAAGACTTGATGTGCTGTTATTGAACGAAAACCGTGGCATCACACTACCTGTTGATTCGAAGTGTTTATCATTCACACTAGTTTATTCAAAGTTGCATTTATTTGGATTTAATCGAACGCTCACGTTCACACGGCCTGCACTGGAAGCGAACCACACAGCAGTGATTTCACATGGGCTTTGGGTTTGTTCCCCCCATGCGAACGGCCTCAAGTCTCGAAACGAGAGCAATGCTCTCTATCTGTTCAATCCTTATCCCTGCACACCTGAATGAAGAAATCAAGTCCTCTGACTAGCTGGTGCAGTTGAGCTAAAGAGTTCTTATAAGTAAATATGTAGGCTAGATTGGGAAATCCTGTTTTTTTTTTTTTCCCCTGCAGCCTGCTCTTTGGTCCCACTGTGAGCGTGTCCCAGATCTCTCTCTGCGTAGCAGCAGACCAGAGCCAAAAGAGACACACACGGAGATGCTTCTCCAGCTCCGGAGGACAGAAAGAGGAGAGGGAAGGCCTCTAGCTGTTGCTTAGGGGGAAGACAGATGCCCTGCTCCTGCTGGCTGGGGCTACTGCCGTCTGTGCAGGCCCTATTCTCTGCCTCTCTCTCGCTCTCTCTCTACCCCTACACCCCCACTTATCCCTCGCTCCCTCCTGTGGGAACTGGAGCAGGCTGCTTAGGCTGTGGTGGGCAAATGCTCCAAGTTTTGGTCCCCTCACGCTTGACAATAATCTGTCTTTCAATGTCATTCTTTGCTCTTTCTTTTTACCCCCCCGTTTTTTTTTTCCCTTTTTTTCCACTGTGTGCTGAAGCTGGAAGAAGCTGCTTAGTCTGAGCTTGAATGGGCAGCGAGTCTGATGCACAGGCCTGTCTCTTCATCTGATCTTCTTTATTTTCTCATCATCCCCTCTCTGACTGGATGGAGGACAGTTTGTGCCAGGCTAAGGCCCTGCTTTGTGGGAGACTGGCGCCACTGCTGCTGCCCACCTCCAGAGCCTGGCTCTCACTCAACTCCCTGCTATTATCCCCATCTCTATCTACAGACCAATGTAGCGTACAGTATGTGCTTGGGTTAAAGAGGTTGCTGGATCAAAAAGGCCAAAGAAGATAAAGATGGTGTGCTGGTTTAGCAGTACATGTGGTGTGAAGTATTGACAGACACAGTGTACACAGAGAATGCAGTGAGCATCTCCGTAAGAAGTCGAGCAGCGATTTGATGGTTGCAGTGAGCCCACCTCAGGGGGGGCACTTATATTTTTCTGAAACGCTAAACACTGAAATAGTGTTGCATTATTTTTACAATAACGGTTGTAATACATTTTTTCAGTCAGAAAAAGTATGATTATCTGCTTTCATACTGCTAGTTATGTCTTGTATGGAATTAATACAAATATAAACTTTTACCCAATCTATGGGAGAACTGATAACTATAACTTTTTTTTCCACTATAAAAATGGCTGTGCAGTTACAAATAATTACAATTGCACCACACACCTGTTGATGAAACATATTATACAGTAAAAAATACGGCTTCAAGGTAAATCACAGGTTATGATCTTGTCGTAATACAAAAACTGTGAACAAACATGCACTATATTTTCTCGGTCTAAGAATAATCCCCTCAAAAACTTCATATGGTGAGGATATGTGGTTTCCCAGTAATACTACAGGGTGTTTTTATATCTTATACACTTCTGGAAAGAAACTTAATGAGAGGCATGAGAGGCTATTACACAGGCCTGAGGTTATATAATTGCAAGTGTTAACAGGTTCTGTGGTTTAACCAATGTTAAAGAAACTCTATGATGTACTGCTTATTAAAAAATACAAAATAAATAAATAAATAATGAAAAAGAAAATATATATTTATATACATATACATACAGTGGGTGCACCCCCTCAAATTTCAGCAAGCATTTTTGTAGATCTTTTAAAGGGACAAAACTATAGAAATGAAAGAGATATATTTTAGAGTAGTTAATGTGCAGCTCGTGTAGCAGTACAGATTTACTGTCCTCTAAAAATAACTCACCATACAGCCTTATTTTCTAAATATCTGGCAGCAAAAATGAGTACACCCTAAGTGAAAGATGTATGTTGTGTAACCATGCAAAGCCACATGTCCATCATGTTCATGTTTTTATCTGCTTGACAGGACCATACAAATTTGTGTATCGTGTATAAGAGCAGTTTAAATTTGGAACATTGAGTACAATTCTCTCATACTGACCACTGGATGTTCAGCATGCCACCTCATGGCAAAGAAACTCTCTAACATTTGAGAATTAGAATTGTTGCTCTTCACAAAGATGACAGAGGCTTTAACACCCTTAAACTGAGGTACAGTACAGTGGCCAGAGTCATACAGAGGTTTTCCGAGATGGGTTCCACTCGGGAACAGGCCTCACAAGGGTCCATCAAAAAAGGGGGGTCCTCATGCTGAGCATCAGGTACAGAAGCAGCTTCAAAAAACAGATGCATGAGTTCTGCCAGCACTGCTTTAGACGTTGCAGTAGTAGAAGGTCTATTTGTCTGTGCTCATACCATACGTACACTGCAACAAGTCAGTTTGCATGACAAGCTGTCCAAGAGCATGAATTACTGGAACCATGTCCTGTGGTCTGAGTACCAAGAAAATTGTCTCTTGCCTACAGTTGAGTATGGTAGTGGTAGCACCATGGTCTGGGGATGCATGAGTGCTGCTGGTA